>NC_072428.2:108574772-108877803 GCF_028878055.3 Symphalangus syndactylus
ACACTTCCTGGTATGTGGTATGTGGTAGATGGTTGATGAATTGTAAGTATTATGGTATAGCAACATGTTTGTTATTTCCCTTTCACTGTACTTTTGTCTGTTCTTCTTAATGAAGTTTGAGGCTTCTAGAAGGGTAATAGGACACAGTAGTCTTATTCCATACATGTTCCATGAACTCTCATTATCTGTCAGTGGGTTTGAATCTTGCTGCCAATACAGAGATAGAAAGCATTTATTTATTTGCCTCCTGTCTGAGGAGTTAGAGATATATTTCACTGATAATATCATATGACATCTCCTCCATTTGCACTTATGAGGAGCCCAAGCTGCTGGACTTCTTCATGTATTTCTTAGGTCCTGGGTATTTTTTCATTCTTCCTGTCTGTACTTCCAACTCTTGTCTAGGTCCTGCTTAAATTCTCATTCTTACCAATCTTGTTTCCCAGGGGATTTCTTCCCAGTTGAAATAGGATAGGACTTTCTGCAAACTTGTTGACCTTGAGCTTTGACCCTTGGCTATGTTCCTTGTTGTATTTCTTCACTTCAGATGCTCCATATTCCTGCTGCCTTGTGAAGATTGACCCATTAGCCCACCCAACATTGGTTTGGCTCAGTTCTCTTTGCCTTTCTTTCCTTCTAGCATTTGGAGATTCATTCTAGTGTCTTAAAAATGGGGAGGGTATTGAAAGGTAAAATAATCTATCAGAGCTTCCATTTATATTTATTTAAAAGAACTTAAGAAGTAAACTAAATCTCACTACTATAAAATGTATGAAGGGACACTGTCAAGCCCACTGCATGCATATTACAGGTGAATACATATCTCACACTATGAGGTAAGTTGAAATAAAAGGGCAGAAGCTCCCCAGCCTGGACACAGGGGTAAAACCCACATTTGTTCACTTGATTTCAATATCTTGCATATATTACAGTTTATAGATGTTCTAGTAGATGGATTTATAGATATATAAAATCAACAAATGATTTCAAAGATTTCATATAAAAAGACCTCACACTGAGGGTAGTACTAATAATGCAAAAACAAATAAATAAAAATAAAAGGGCAGATGGCACACTTCTCTTCCAAACAATGTTTTTCATTAGCCAGAGTGTAGTCTAAAAATACTAACAATCAATTTTTTAGTTATGTATTTATTTTGAGACAGAGTCTCACTCTGTCACCCTGGCTGGAGTGCAGTGGCGCGATCTCAGCTCACTGCAACCTCTGCCTCCTGAGTTCAAGTGATTTTTCTCGTACCTCAGCCTCCTGGGTAGCTGGGATTACAGGCGTGTGCCACCACGCCCGGCTGATTTTTGTATTTTTAGTAGAGACAGGGGTTATGCCATGTTTGCCAGGCTGGTTTTGAACTCCTGGCCTCAAGCCAGTCACCCTAAAGTGCTGGGGTTACAGGCATGAGCCACTGCACCTGGCCGTAATCAATTTTACAATAACCGTTCAACATAAGTGGTTAAGATGCTTTAAAATATAGAGATTTATACCTATTATCATTATACATTATTCTTTCCACAAATATATCTTGCATATTATATCTGTTGTATATTTTTAACTTATATTTCTCAGATATAATAGTCATTAAATTAAGTGTAGAAATAACCTGAATTTAGAATCATACTTTTCAATGGCTGCATCACAATATTAAACAAGTAATTTTAAAAGTTCAGAATATTTACTTATATTTATCACACATATTATCCTATAAGTATAAATGCATATAATACAAATATTTAAATATAATTATTCATTATTTTAGTGAAAGCAAAATATTTTAGTTCTATTAAAATTAACTATTTAAAATATTAAAATATTATTTATTATTTTATCTTTATCTCATTCTTTTCCATTTCTACTTAGTGCATATTTTTATAATGTACAAAATATTATAAAAACATATATATCTAATTTATGAGAAATCTTCAGAAACCAGTCATTTATGCTAAAAAATTATGCTAATTGTGTACATGGTCAAAAATTTTGGTGACAACCCTTATAACTTAACCCATTTACTTGGAGCGAATGCTGGATGTGTTCCATGTTCTAAGGGACCACTGAAGATCTCCTTCGGTATAGTCAGTAGAACAGTGCTTCTCAAAGCATTCAAATTACTTGAGATATTGGTAAAATGAAGATGAGGTAGGTCTTGGGGGGTCTGAAGTTCTTCATTTCCAGGTAACAGTTATGCTACTGGTGTCCAGAGCCTACTTTGAGTGTCATGGCTGTAGAGTACATAGAGAAATCTGGAGTGACTATTTCCCTCTCTGACATCTCACTGCACAGGCAATCTGTGGCAGCCATGATTCCAGGCCTTGCTAATAGTTAAACATCCTTTAGTTTAGGTAATATGGAGTTTGACTGAATATGAGTTGGAGAAACATGAATTTACAGTCATGATAACAAATTACTTCCTCTAAGTAGTCAGTGATTTTTCATTTAGTGACATTGGCATGACCTCAGCTGAAGGATTTAGGATCCTATGTGGAAGCAGCAGAGCACAGTTACAAGAGAAGAGAGCAAGGGTTGACCTGCTGGTAGGGTTTTCAGGTTGTTATTAGAAGAGACTGCTGTTGTGGGACAGTATGCAGCAAGATCTCATTCCGGATATTTTAGCAGTAGAAAAGATGATTCCTTTTTGAGAGGACCATACTAGATGTGTATTTGATATAGTCAAATGTATCAGGATGCATTGAATCAGAAGGCAGCATAATAAGGTAGTCAAGATATTAGGCTCTGAAGCCAGGTCTCTGGGTATGCAGCTTGATATTTGGCAAGTTACTGAGTTTCTCAATCCGTAATAATTATAGCAATACCTACCTCACAGGGTTGTTGTGACAATTAAGGAGCAAATATATATGAAACACTTAGAAGAGGTGTTACTGACAAATAATCAGTAACTAATAAATATTAGCAGTTATTCTCTATATATTAGAAAAATGTCAGCTGGGCACAGTGGCTCACGCCTGTAATCCCAGCAATTTGGGAGGCCAAGGCGGGCAGATCACTTGAGGTCAGGAGTTTGAGACTAGCCTAGCCAACACGGTGAAACCCTGTCTATACTAAAAATACAATAATTGGCTGGGCATGGTGGCGCATGTCTGTAATCCCAGCTACTCGGAAGGCTGAGGCAGGAGAATCACTTGAACCCGGGAGGCAGTGAGCCGAGTTAGCACCACCGGACTCCAGCCTTGGTGACAGAGCAAGACTCCATTTAAAAAGAGAAATGAAAAAAAAAAAAAAAAGAAAAATGTATCCATGAATATAACTAGTTACTATTCTTCAAGAAAATATAGAAATGATGTGGCCTCAGGTGACCAAAACATTGGGAGTATTTTATGAGTGGAGAACACTAACTAAACTCAAGGTCACATTACTGAGGCATAATATATTTTAGATTTGAGGATTTGTGTCCTATTTTATTAAATAATTCAGCAACCATGCTAACTGAGCAGCTAACATATGTACATCCACGTGTTAGAGCTTGAAGGAGCACAAAAACATATAAGAGATGATAACTGTCCTTGAAGTATCAGACCTCAGACAGAATATATTCATGTATAACATAGGATTATATGTGAATTAAATGCCTGCCTTGGTTTGTGCCATTAAAATAAAATACTGGAGACTGGGTAATTTATGAAGAACGGAAATTTATTTCTGACAGTTATGAAGGCTGGGAAGTTCAATATCAAGGTGCCAGCAGGTTTGGTGTTTGTTGTTTGGTGAGGGCCCCATCTCTGCTCTAAGATGGCACCTGAGTGCTGTACCCTCCAGAGGGAGCAAACAGCATGTCTTCACATGGTGAAAGAAATGGAAGGGCAAAAGAGCCAGTTAGTTCCCTCAGCCCTTGTGTAACGACTTTAATCCATCTATGAGGCCAGAACCCTTATGGCCTAATCACTTCCTGAAGGTCCCACTTCTTAACACTGTTGCATTGAGAATTATGTTTCAACGTGAATTTTGGAGGGGACACAAACATTCAAACCATAGCAGTATAAAATGCGTGATTATGCAGTGTCTGTTGCAATTAATGAGCATTAATTGCATTAACTAATGCAATTAAAAATCTGGTCTTGAACCAGTCTCCTTACTCCTATCCTTATAGCAAGAAAAAAGCTAAAAAAAAAAAAACCCTGAAAACCAACAACTTTTCTTGATTCACGAGAGAATTGAGGTTACCAAACAAAACAATTCCCTGCAAACTGGAGCGAGAGAAGGTTATTGAAAATCTTGGTGGACAACATGCAACAACAAACAGGTAATGTAAGCAGAGAGATGGAAACTCTATGAAGAATCAAAGAAAATGCTAGAAATCAAAAACATTGTAACAAAAATGAGGAATGCCTTTGCTGGGCTCAGCAGTGGACTGTATACAGCCAAGGAAAGAATAGGTGAGTTTGAAGATATGTCAATAGAAACTTCCTAAACTAAAACGCAAAGAGAAAAAATAATAGAGAAAACTCCCACTAAACAGATCATTTTAAGAACTGGGTGGATGTAACAATTAGAAAGCTGTAACACAGAGAAGAAAATGAGGAAGGAACAGAAGAAATATTTGAGGTTTTGATGGCTAAGAATTTTCCAAAATTAATGAAAGACACTAAACAACAGATCCAGGAAGCTTAGAGATAATCGAGTAATAAATATAAAACAAAATCTAGGCCGGGCGCGGTGGCTCACGCCTGTAATCTCAGCACTTTGGGAGACCGAAGTGGGCGGATCACGAGGTCAGGAGATCGTGAGCATCCTGGCTAACACGGTGAAACCCCGTCTCTACTAAAAATACAAAAAATTAGCTGGGTGTGGTGGCAGGTGCCTGTAGTCCCAGCTACTGGGGAGTCTGAGGCAGGAGAATGGTGTGAACCCAGGAGGTGGAGCTTGCAGTGAGCCGAGATTGCGCCACTGCACTCCAGCCTGGGTGACAGAGCGAGACTCCGTCTCAAAAACAAACAAACAAAACCCCCCCCAAACAACAAAAAACTCCAAAATATATACCTGAGCATATCCTATTCAAACAAACAAAAAAAGAGGGCAGAGAGAAAATTTTGAAAGAAAGCAGAGGGGATAGGGAAAACAGCTTACCTATAAAGTGACAAGGATAAAGATTATGTTGGGCTTTTTTTTGTTTTGTTTTGTTTAAGAGAATAAAGAGAGTTTCTAAAATATAATACAGACTGCGCTTGTGAAAAATTAAAAGAGATAGAATAAGGGAGTCATAAGGTATTATTGTGCTAGTCTAGACATCAGTTTTGTTAAAACTCAAACGGTGAAAGAAAATGTTCAAATTTTACAAAGAGGGATATATAAATGTTGATAAATATTTTATAATTTTGTATATCTCTAAGGGTAGCCTCGGGAAGTCTCAGAAACAAATAGTGGATTCCGAAAAATCTAATATACAATATGTTCCCCAACCATTTGCCCCATTCTTCCTTTTTTCATCTTATTACGTCTATATCTGCAAAGCACATTTTGTTGCTTTTAGCATTTTTCAAAATTACCGATTTGTTCTTTAGACTTCTCGAGTCTACTTTAGATTAAAATTGCAGGCAGAACTGCACAACATCTATTTTTCTTTTTTTCCTCTCTCTTAAATAGATCATTCTTCACATTTGAAGGGGTAGACTGTGCATGTAGGGCAGGGGTGACAATATGAGGGCAACTGCCTATTTTTAAGTAGAATCAAAGTCCCAAATGAAGCCAAAATATTTTTCTAGTGCTGAAACCTTGCTGAAGCTGCATCTCTATAAACAATCAGGGATCAAAGAAAATGGGAGAGGAATTCTCCTGCCTTGTGAATGATGGTTTAGTTGTTTGTTCAAGTAGAAGCCTTGAAAAGTCTTTTATGTGGTTATACATATTTGAGTTAGTCCTGTTTGAGACCCCTAAATAGGAGGCAAACACAAGGAGGATGCCAAGAGGTGTCTTTTGAGTTAAAATGGTGGCAGGGAAATCACCATTTAGAAAACTCTTCCTAACAATATGTACCATGTACTTCATTATCCCTGGCCTATGTCTATTTTCTGAATGGCTTGATGCAACATTCTATTTCATCTTGTTGACATTTCTGATGTTGCCATATAAAGACTTGTCTTTCCTCGTAATAGCTTTCTCATCATTTAAAAATATTTTCCTCTTTTTATTCATGTTATCTGGAATTCAGCAGTTACAGTGTGATATGTCGTGAATATCAATTATCATCACTTTTTCACATGAATCTTTTCAGATTTCTTAACAAATAATCCAATTTGGGATCCAATTATAACATAGAATTCCATTCTTTGCAATAAATTTATCTTGAATAGAATCTTCTAGATTTTCTCACATTACTACTGCTTTTATATTAGTATTTTTAGAATATTCAATTTTGTAAGAAAAATTAGTATTTCACTGCCCATAAATATTATAAATTTTTAAATTACTTTCAAACATATTAATTGACTTAAAAATCACTGTTTCTGGTCATAGTTAAGGTGTTACGTTGGTGCAAAACCAATTGCGGATTTGCCATAAAACCACAATTATTTTTGCAGCAACCTAATAAATTCTGCAAACAGAATTACAGGTATGTTAAGAATCCATCTGGGACTTGCAGCTGTTGAAACAGTTTACCTGGTAACAACTCCAAATCTGGGGTAGCCACAGATTTTGGTTACTGATTTTTTTTAACTTTTATTTTAAGTTCAGGGGTATATGTATAGCTTTTTTACATAGGTGAATGTGCCATGGGGGTTTGTTGTACAGATTATTTCATCACCTAGGTATTAAGCCTAGTGCCCGTTAATTATTTATCCTGATTCTCTCCCTCCCACCCTCCACCCTCCTGTAGGCCCCAGGGTGTGTTATTCCCCTCTGTGTGTTCATGTGTTCTCATCATTTTGCTGCCGTTCATGTGTTCTCATCATTTTGCTCCCACTTGTAAATGAGAGCATGCTGTATTTGTTTTTCTGTTTGGCTGCTTCTAAAGGCAGATAGTCCCAATCTTCTCTATTGGAAGAAAAATATATTTACCAAAAAATAGTCTTACTTGTGAATGATCAAATTGCCTTAGGCCAATTTACAATATTCATTAACAACATAAAAGTGTATTTCCAATATAAAATTTGCAGGTAGATTTTAGTAAGATAACGAAATAATATAGCACGTTTGAGATAATTCATGTATATGTATTCATTCCTAATTCATTAAAATTCAGTTAAAAAATAATGCCAGAATATTTTGACAGTATTTAAATGCTTTTATGTGAAAATTTTATGGTCCCAGAATGCAATTATATTAACCTCACCTTGGCATATATAGGAAAGGGGTTTGTATTAGGGGAAAAACAAAAACATCTTCCTCTTTCAGGACCAAACATGTAAAAACCCCGAAACAACTCAGATACTTACCACAATCTGATGTATTGACAATAAAAATAATTTTAAAAATATTTATTTAGAACAAAGTATCATAATTTCTTGGGACATATAACCAATATTATAAATAGCATCTTGTTTGAGCCTATTTTTTTTTTTCCTTGTGGACATGGTCATGTGACTTCCGGGTTCACCCTCCAGGAAAGACTTGCCCCAGCTGCTGCGAGTGTTGTCAGTAGACAGCCTTTGACTGTCTGGTTCTTCAGGGATTGCTCCACTGTCGAGAGCTGCTTCAGCCAAGATCACCTTCTCAGAGCAACCCAGCTCCGGTGACTGAAGGGAGGTTAGAATAGCCTAGCCATTTGGCTCAACAAGGACAACTCTGACAAGCAGCTTCAGCTTAGGAACTCTGTTTAGGGTTGTCTGGCATGCCTCATAGCACATAAATTGCCATTCTGACCAACCCTGCTTCCTTTCCCTCTCTTCCATAGGTATGGATCTCAACGGGATTCTTTAATACACATTCGGCCTACTAAATACCATTTCAGAGGCTACTTCCCAGAAAATCTCTTATGCCACTGTTTTTTTTTAAATTAAATTTAATTTTTTATATTGACATAAATTGTATATATTTACAGTGTACAACATGATGTTTTGAAGTACGTATACATTGTGAAATAACTAAATCTACCTTATTCACATATGCATTACCTCACATATCATTTTTTTGGTGAGAACACTTTACACCCACTTTCTTAGCATTTTTTAAGAATACAATACATTATATACTACAGTTACCATGCTGTACAATAGGTCTCTTGAGCTTATTCTTCCTGTCTAACTGAATTTTTGTATCCTTTGTCCAACCTCTCCCCAGAACAAGCCTTTGGTAACTACCGTTCTTCTCTCTATTTCTATGAGATCAACACTTTTTTCTTTTGTTTGTTTCCACATATGAGTGAGATCATGCAGTATTTGCCTGGCTTATTTAACTTAATATAATGTTCTCCATGTCATCCATGTTGCACAAATGACAGGGTTACATTCTTTTCATGCCTGAATAGTATTCCATTGTGTATATGTACTATGTTTTCTTTTTTTTGTTGTTGTTTAATTTTTTTTTGTTATTATACTTTAGGTTTTAGGGTACATGTGCACAATGTGCAGGTTTGTTACATAGGTATCCATGTGCCATGTTGATTTCCTGCACCCATTAACTCATCATTTAGCATTAGGTATATCTCCTAATGCTGTCCCTCCCCCCTCCCCCCACCCCACAACAGTCCCCGGAGTGTGATGTTCCCCTTCCTGTGTCCATGAGTTCTCATTGTTCAATTCCCACCTATGAGTGAGAACATGCGGTGTTTGGTTTTTTGTCCTTGCGATAGTTTACTGAGAATGATGTTTTCCAGTTTCATCCATGTCCCTACAAAGGACATGAACTCATCATTTTTTATGGCTGCATAGTATTCCATGGTGTATATGTGCCACATTTTCTTAATCCAGTCTATCATTGTTGGACATTTGGGTTGGTTCCAAGTCTTTGCTATTGTGAATAGCGCCGTAATAAACATACGTGTGCATGTGTCTTTATAGCAGCATGATTTATAATCCTTCGGGTATATACCCAGTAATGGAATGGCTGGGTCAAATGGTATTTCTAGTTCTAGATCCCTGAGGAATCGCCACACTGACTTCCACAATGGTTGAACTAGTTTACAGTCCCACCAACAGTGTAAAAGTGTTCCTATTTCTCCACATCCTCTCCAGCACCTGTTGTTTCCTAACTTTTTAATGATGGCCATTCTAACTGGTGTGAGATGGTATCTCACTGTGGTTTTGATTTGCATTTCTCTGATGGCCAGTGATGATGAGCATTTTTTCATGTATTTTCTGCCTGCATAAATGTCTTCTTTTGAGAAGTGTCTGTTCATGTCCTTTGCCCACTTTTTGATGGGGTTGTTTGTTTTTTTCTTGTAAATTTGTTTGAGTTCATTGTAGATTCTGGATATTAGCCCTTTGTCAGATGAGTAGGTTGCAAAAATTTTCTCCCATTCTGTAGGTTGCCTGTTCACTCTGATGGTAGTTTCTTTTGCTGTGCAGAAGCTCTTAGTTTAATTAGATCCCATTTGTCAATTTTGGCTTTTGTTGCCATTGCTTTTGGTGTTTTAGACATGAAGTCCTTGCCCATGCCTATGTCCTGAATGGTATTGCCTAGGTTTTCTTGTAGGATTTTAATGGTTTTAGGTCTAACATTTAAGTCTTTAATCCATCTTGAATTAATTTTTGTATAAGGTGTAAGGATGGGATCCAGTGTCAGCTTTCTACATATGGCTAGCCAGTTTTCCCAGCACCATTTATTAAATAGGGAATCCTTTCCCCATTTCTTGTTTTTGTCAGGTTTGTCAAAGATCAGATAGTTGTAGATATGCGGCATCATTTCTGAGGGCTCTGTTCTGTTCCATTGATCTATGTCTCTGTTGTGGTACCAGTACCATGCTGTTTTGGTTACTGTAGCCTTGTAGTATAGTTTGAAGTCAGGTAGCATGATGCCTCCAGCTTTGTTCTTTTGGCTTAGGATTGACTTGGTGACGCAGGCTCTTTTTTGGTTCCATATGAACTTTAAAGTAGTTTTTTCCAATTCTGTGAAGAAAGTCATTGGTAGGTTGATGGGGATGGCATTGAATCTATAAATTACCTTGGGCAGTATGACCGTTTTCACGATATTGATTCTTCCAACCCATGAGCATGGAATGTTCTTCCATTTGTTTGTATCCTCTTTTATTTCATTGAGCAGTGGTTTGTAGTTCTCCTTGAAGAGGTCCTTCACATCCCTTGTAAGTTGGATTCCTAGGTATTTTATTCTCTTTGTAGCAATTGTGAATGGGAGTTCACTCATGATTTGGCTCTCTGTTTGTCTGTGATTGGTGTACAAGAATGTTTGTGATTTTTGTACATTGATTTTGTATCATGAGACTTTGCTGAAGTTGCTAATCAGCTTAAGAAGATTTTGGGCTGAGACAATGGGGTTTTCTAGATATACAATCATGTCATCTGCAAACAGGGACAATTTGACTTCCTCTTTTCCTAATTGAATACCCTTTATTTCCTTCTGCCTGATTGCTCTGGCCAGAACTTCCAGCACTATGTTGAATAGGAGCGGTGAGAGAGGGCATCCCTGTCTTGTGCCAGTTTTCAGAGGGAATGCTTCCAATTTTTGCCCATTCAGTATGATATTGGCTGTGGGTTTGTCATAGATAGCTCTTATTATTTTGAGATACATCCCATCAATACCTAATTTATTGAGAGTTTTTAGCATGAAGAGTTGTTGAATTTTGTCAAAGGCCTTTTCTGCATCTATTGAGATAATCATGTGGTTTTTGTCTTTGGTTCTGTTTATATGCTGGATTACATTTATTGATTTGCGTATGTTGAACCAGCCTTGCATCCCAGGGATGAAGCCCACTTGATTAAGTTGGATAAGCTTTTTGATGTGCTGCTGGATTCGGTTTGCCAGTATTTTATTGAAGATTTTTGCATCAATGTTCATCAAGGATATTGGTCTGAAATTCTCTTTTTCAGTTATGTCTCTGCCAGTCTTTGGTATCAGGACGATGCTGGCTTCATAAAATGTGTTAGGGAGGATTCCCTCTTTTTCTATCGATTCGAATAGTTTCAGAAGGAATGGTACCAGTTCCTCCTTGTACCTCTGGTAGAATTCGGCTGTGAATCCATCAGGTCCTGGACTCTTTTTGGTTGGTAAGCTATTGATTATTGCCACAACTTCAGAACCTGTTATTGGTCTATTCAGCGATTCAGCTTCTTCCTGGTTTAGTCTTGGGAGGGTGTATTTGTCGAGGAATTTATCCATTTATTCTAGATTTTCTAGTTTATTTGCATAGAGGTGTTTGTAGTATTCTCTGATGGTAAATTGTATTTCTGTGGGATCAGTGGTGATATCCCCTTTTTCATTTTTTATTGCATCTATTTGATTCTTCTCTCTTTTCTTCTTTATTAGTCTTGCTAGTGGTCTATCAATTTTATTGATCTTTTCAAAAAACGAGCTCCTGGATTCATTAATTTTTTGAAGGGTTTTTCGTGTCTCTATTTCCTCAGTTCTGCTCTGATTTGAGTTATTTCTAGCCTTCTGCTAGCCTTTGAATGTGTTTGCTCTTGCTTTTCTAGTTCTTTTAATTGTGATGTTAGGGCTATCCTAAATATATATGCACCCAACACAGGAGCACCCAGATTCATAAAGCAAGTCCTGAGTGACCTACAAATGGACTTAAACTCCCACACAATAATAATGGGAGATTTTAACACCCCACTGTCAACATTAGACAGATCAACGAGACAGAAAGTTAACAAGGATATCCAGGAATTGAACTCAGCTCTGCACAAAGTGGACCTAATAGACATCTACAGAACTCTCCACTCCAAATCAACAGACTATACATTTTTTTCAGCACCACACCACACCTATTCCAAAACTGACCACATAGTTGGAAGTAAAGCTCTCCTCAGCAAATGTAAAAGAACAGAAATTATAACAAACTGTCTCTCAGACCACAGTGCAATCAAACTAGAACTCAGGATTAAGAAACTCACTCAAAACTGCTCAACTACATGGAAACTGAACAACCTGCTCCTGAACGACTATTGGGTACATAATGAAATGAAGGCAGAAATAAAGATGTTCTTTGAAAGCAACGAGAACAAAGACACAACATATCAGAATCTCTGGGACACATTCAAAGCAGTGTGTAGAGGGAAATTTATAGCACTAAATGCCCACAAGAGAAAGCAGGAAAGATCCAAAATGTGCTATGTTTTCTTTACCCATTCATGTTTTCATGGGCACTTAGGTTGATCCCATGTCTTGGCTATTGTGAATAATGAATGCTGCATTGAATGTTGGAGTGTTGTTTGAGTTTGCTTGATTGGATCCCTTTTATGTCACATAATGTTATTTGTATTTCCTGCAAATTGGTAGTTAGATTTAAAATTTAGTTTCAGGGTTGATTTATTTTTTTCAATACTTCTTTATTAGTAGTGTTATAACATCATCTTTCAACATTAGAAACCATTGATAATCATGCCTTTATCCAGCATGTTATTGTTATTGCTATTATAATTGTTTAGTACATTTCAAGGATATAATATACGAAATACCACATCCTTCTACTCATAAGACAAATGTAAAGCAGGGGAAATGTGATTTTGGTTGTTCTCCATCTTCTCTTCCATTAGACCATTAGGCATCCAGTGACTTTTTGCCATGTGGAGTTTCATGCTTTGGTCCTATGCTGTCATGCCCTTTTATCGCACCTTAACTATTAAGGGTGATAGTAGTTAATATTGTGCCCATTTGTGGACTGGGTACTAGTAAAAAATAATGGCTCATGATTTTTTCTCCTAGAAGAAAATATCTACATTGCTGACAGCCACATTTTGGGTCTTATTTCAAACTGGTAACACAAAGCTTTTTTTAAACAAATTTTTAAAGTCCTTTTTATATGGTCTTTTCTCAAGAAAATAAACACAATCTGGATCATTAATAAGTTACAGCATGTCCTCAAATAACATACTTTCATTTGTTTTGTTATAATATTGTTGAGAAAAAAATCGACAGTTGCTGATACAGTTTGGCTCTGTATCCCCAGCCAAATCTCATCTTGAAGTGTAATCCCCACGGGTCAGGGGAGAGAAGTGATTGGATCACGGTGGGGCGGTTTCCCCCATGCTGTTCTCGTGATAGTAAGTGAGTTCTCATGAGGTCTGATGGCTTTATAAATGGCAGTTTCCCCTACCCTCTTCTCACTTCCCTCCTGCCACCTTGTGAAGAAGGTGCCTGCTTCCCCTTTGCCTTCTGCCATGATTGTAAGTTTCCTGAGGCCTCCCCAGCTATATGGAATGGTGACTCAGTTAAACCCCTTTCCTTTATAAGTTACCAGTCTTGGGTATTTCTTTCTTTCTTTCGTTTTTTTGAGACGGAATTTCACTCTTGTTGCCCAGGTTGGAGTGCAATGGTGCAATCTTGACTCACTGCAACCTCCACCTCCCGGGTTCAAGCAATTCTCCTGCCTCAACCTTCCGAGTAGCTGGGATTACAGGCATCCACCACTATGCCGGGCTAATTTTTGTGTGTGTGTGTGTATTTTTAGTAGAGATGGGGTTTCACCATGTTGGCCAGGCTGATCTCGAACTCCTGACCTCAGCTGATCCACCTGCCTCGCATCCCAAAGAGCTGGGATTACAGACGTGAGCCACTGCACTTGGCTGGATATTTCTTCATAGCAATGTGAAAATGGACTAATACAGTGGCCATGACCACTATTTGTGTGGTTTGCATGTTCTCCCGTGTCTGAGTGGGTTTTCTCTGGGTACTTCAGTTTCCTACCGTCTCCCAAAGCTATGCATGTTAATTGGTGTATCTAAATTGTCCCAGTCTGAGTGAGTGTGATTGTATGTGTGAGCGTGTCCTCAGATGGACACATGGAGCTGCCAGGATAGTCTCTTGCTACCAGCAACCCTGAATTGGAATAAATAGGTTGAAATCAAGTGAATAAATGAATACAAATGATTATCAAATAAAAATTTGTAAAGGCTACAGTAATCATACAAATGCATGACAATAAGTGATGCAGTATTAAAGTACTCAGTGAGCCCACTATATTTGTTACTGTTTGTTTTTGAGCTGCTTGATGGTAAGAGGTGCTCATTACAATTTTCAGTCTGCAGACACTCTTTCCTTAATTTAACCGGCCACTATGATGACTACCATCAGACACCCATTCAGCAAAAATTGGTTAAATAATTATCTTACATGTTTTCATTAATCTTTCTTAAATCTATGTATAGCATACATTTATTTCAATGTTTAATATTATAAGTGTTTTGAATCTTTATTTATATTTTTGGTGATAGTTTGTGAAATACACTCTAGGAACTTAACTCGTGTTTACATCAATTAGCCTAGGCTAAAATTAGATTTGTTACGTGTTGTTTCACTCCAAGTTACTCTTTTCAGGACTTATTAATGATGTTAGGTAAGAACTTACTGTACATAATGTATGAGGAACATGGAAAAAATATTGGTGACTTTCCAAACAGTTTTGAAAAATTTTGGAGATGACTTTACAGCTACATTCACTAGTAGAAATCAAACTGTTAAATATAGTGTCATTTGATAAGGAGAGAAGCAATGAGATTGTTAATATTTTAGGAATAAATCCCATTTTAGACCGATGACAAAACCCTAGGAGAATTGCATAGGTAATAGTGATTACCTAACAAGTCTTCAATTATTAGGATGGTATTCAAGCCCAAGTACATATATATATATATATATAATTCATATATATATGAATGATAAAACCAAGTAGCCTTTTATTACATGAGAATATATAAAATTCTAAAAGTTTGTCTATCTATCTCAAAGGATCCTAATAACAATGTTTCTCTGGAGATCCAAGAAGAGCCAGTTTTTCAATTTGAGAAAGCAGAAAAAGACCAATGTCCCAAATCAAGTAGTCAGACAGGAGGAAGTCCCTCTTCCTCAGGTTTTTTTTCTTCTGTTTAGGTCTTCAATCAACTGGATGAGGACCACCTTTATTAGGAAGGTCAATCTGCTATTCAGTCTAGTACTCAAATGTTAACGTCGTGCACAATCATCCTCTCAGACACACTCAGAATAATATTTAACCAAATATTTGGGCACCCCAGGTTCCAGTCAATTTGACTCATAAAATTAACCATTACAGTGAGTAAAAATAGATTGTTCTTATGAAAATATCTTTTATCTAAGGTATACAATTGAGAGACTGGACCTACTCTTATTTAATGTGCTTTCTAACTGGTAAATATGCATATCATAAGCAATTACCTTACTAAAAGATCTATGGGATGAAAATAAAGGAAAATAGTCTTGAAATCTGTAGTTTATATATGCTTTTGTAACAGGAACTCAGAGATATTATATTCCTTCAATTATAGGATATATTGAAATCTGTTTATTCTTTTTATTGAAGAAATATGAAATTATTATTAAATATTAAAATAGAGTCATAAACAGTTATTCTTTAAATTCAAATAAAAAGAGCTCCATATTTATTAGTTTCTAGATTTAGTCCAGATACTACTTAGCTCATTTTTTTACAGATTTTTTTTAGTCTTAATGTCTTAAATTAAAATATTACCCATTATTTTGAGGAAGTAGATTCAACATAAGGCAATCTATTAATTTGTATGTTTATGTTAATTAGATGACTACTAAAGAAAAAATGCTTTCAGCTTTTACAGTAAAGACATATTTACTTTACCAATAGAAACACTTAATTCATACTTATAATCTTATTTTTGAAATCTTTAAAAATGTAAATGTAAATATGTACATTAAAGCACATACATGTTAAGGATAAAGTCCTATGAAATCAGCAGAATAGCTAAAACCCAGATCAAGACATAAAAATTACAACACCCCCAAAGTCTCTTTTATACCTTTCTCTAGTCATTACTTCTCCAATTGTAGCCACTATTCTGACTTCTACCATCGTAACTTAGCTTTGCCTGTTTGAAAATTATATGAATTGGAATCATATTCCAAACAACCTTTTGTGTATATCTTCACAGTTTTTTAATTTTAATTTTTGTGGGTACATAATAGGTGTATCTATTTACAGGGTACATAAGATGTTTTGATACAGGCATGCAATGCATAATAATCACATCATGTAAAATGGGGTATCCATCCCCTCAAGTATTTATCCTTTGTGTTACAAACAATCCAATCATGCTATTTTAGTTATTTTAAATGTACAATTAAATTGTGACTATAAAATATACAATTAAATTGTGACTATAAAATGTACCATTAAATTGTAACTACAGTCACCCTGTTGTGATATCAAATACTAGGTCTTATTCATTCTTTGTATATTTTTTGTACCCATTAACCATGCCCACCTCTTCCCCACCTTCCTATTACCCTCCCAGTCTCTAGTAACCATTCTACTCTATATCTCCGAGAGTTCGATTGTTTTGATTTTTTATATCTATTTTTCTAAATTATGTCTTTGAGACTTATCTATGTTTTTTGACTGTAGTAATAATTAATTCCCTCTCATTGCAGTAAAGTATTCATTATATGCAAATATGACAACATTATATAGTTGATAAATATTTGGGCTCTCCAGTTGGTAACTATTTGAAAAAGGCACTGCTAAGAACAATTCTGTTCACATTTTTAGTACATAGTAGACATCAAAATAATTTTCCAAAGCTGCAGAAATTTACCCTCCCACCAACAATACATGATAGTTGCACATCCTTGACAATGCTTGGTTTTATCAGTGTTTTTAATATAGGTGTTTCTCTGAATTTGTAATTGAAGGTTATACATAATTTTAACTTGCATTTTGCTAAAGACTACTGAAGATTTGCACGTTTTCATTCCTGTCTATTATGCATAGAGCATCCTTTTTTATAATGTGGCCATTCCAGTCCTTTGATCATTTTAAAAATTGTATTCTTTGTCTCTTTCTTACTGATTTGTAAGAATCCTTTACATATATAGGATATGAATCCTTAGTCAGATCTAGTTAAAGCAAATTTCTTCTTCCACTTGTGGCTTGTCTTTTACTCTTTCAATGGTTGTAATAAACAGAAGTCTTTAATTTTAGCAAAATCCAATTTATAGGTTATTTATTTTATAATTATTACTTTTCATGTACTAGGAAATCTTTGCATATCACAAACTCATGAGGATATTCAACTATGAAAGTTTCCAGAAGCTTTTTAAATCTTTCCCATTGAGTTCTATAATTTATCTGTAATAGATATTTGTATATACTATATGGTAGGGGTTTAGATTATTGTTTTCAGCACAGCTATAGTACAATTGTTAATGCTTACAAAAAGTTTTTTTCTGCTATTTTATTTGGCTTTCATACTTATTCCTAGTGGGAGAAAATATCTGGAAGCCACGCCATAGGCTTAAGGCATGACATAGGCTTAAGTGGAATTCCCATTGTAAACTGCTTATATTTCTCTTTAAATGATGTAATGATCAGGCTGAATCTATTATTAAAACAGAATGATTTGTCTAGCTATGTACCATTTTTGTATATTTCTATATCATTACTTTTCTCAATCTCTTAAAAATGCGATAGTTCTTTTAAAAGTTGATATTTTACTGATAAAATGTCTCTTTCAGATGCATATTTCTGATAAACACAAAGGACTTACAATGAAAAGCATACTTCTATGTTAACATTATTATGTTAATATTATCTTGGTCCATGAATTAAAATTGTATCTCAGGAGATGCAATACATTCTCCCACACTTCTAAAAAATAAAAACGTACTCTAATTTTTCTTAAAAAGTTTCAGTCACTTTATCAGTAAAGAAAAAAATTCATTTTGGATTTTAGCTGTAGGAAATCGGTTATATGGGGCAGCAATAGGGAAAATATTCTATAAAATTAATTGTCATGCTGATAATAACTGTCAAAATATTGTTACAGACTGTCTATAGTACAGTCAACAGAAACATCACCATTGTAGAAATAATTGTAATCTCTCTATATTTTTGAGGAAATATAGTTAATTATTTTAAAGCTGGATATAGACAGAAAATGTACATTGTTTTTACATTCTCCTAGCTTATTTAAAAGGAAATAACATTTATTTAGTTTGTATAACATACATTTAGTAATACCTCAATAGACATTTTGTACATAATACTTATAAATTCTCCTGTTATACTTCTCATTTATTTTAGGTTAATAACAGGTTATTAGGATTTTAACTTGGTTTTTGAAATATGACACATTTTAAGCATTTTATAATGGAAGAAACTCATTTACATAAATATATTTATATAGATTGGTGGCCATGAAAATATGCTACTCAGATCTCTTACTGCTAGAGGCATAATGGACTGATGGCCTCTGCTGTTGGCGCTCTTGTTCCTTCACTGTGCTCCTGCTGAAGCCAAGCATTCTGTGAGCTGCTCTCGCTCCATGTCTGAGCACAACAGGGGTATTAATGCATTTGCTATAAATTGTTTTCAGAAAAAGATAAAATCATGACTTCTATACAGATATAAAATAAAGTTAAAGATTTTATTAAACTTATCATGACAGAACCAGTTATTCCACTTACTGAAGTTTCTAAA
This sequence comes from Symphalangus syndactylus, assembly GCF_028878055.3. Taxonomy (NCBI): domain Eukaryota; kingdom Metazoa; phylum Chordata; class Mammalia; order Primates; family Hylobatidae; genus Symphalangus; species Symphalangus syndactylus. The sequence goes on from NC_072428.2 coordinate 108,593,318, forward strand.
GTATCAAATTCACAAAAGCAGAGAATAGAATGGTGGTTGTCAGGGGCTGAGGTGAAGGGGTGTATTGGTCTATTTTCATGCTGCTAATAAAGACATTCCTGAGACTGGGTAATTTATAAAGAAAAAGAGGTTTAATGGACACACAGTTCCACACGGCTGGGGAGGCATCACAATCATGGTGGAAGATGGAGAAGTAAAGGCACGTCTTCCATGGTGGGAGGGAAGAGAGTATGTGCGGGGGAACTGCCCTTTATAAAACCGTCAGATCTGGTGAGACTTATTCACTATCATGAGAACAGCATGGGAAAACCCACCTTCATGATGTAATTACTTCCCACTGGATCTCTCAAAAGACATGTGGAGATTATGAGAGCTATGATTCAAAATGAGATTTGGGTGGGGACATAGCCAAACCATATCAAGGGGAAATGGGGGATCATTGCTTAATGGGTATAAAGTTTTAGTTATACAAAATGAGCAAAATCTAGATATCTGTTGTACAACATAGTACCTATAATTAACAATACAGTTAGCCCTCCCCATTTGTGGGTTCTGCATCCACAGATTCAATCAACTATGGATTTAAAAATTTTTTTAAATTAAAATAATACAACAATTAAAAATAATATAATAAAAATAATACAGTATAACAGTTATTTACACAGTGTTTATATTGTGTTAGGTATTGTAAGGAATCTAGACATGATTTAAAGTACAGTCAGCCTCTGTATCCATGTGTTCTACATTCGTTGTTTCAACCAACCTCTGACAGAAAATATTTTTAAAAATTACATCTATACTGAGCATGTGCAAACATTTTCCTTGTTATTTTCTGAACATTACAGTACAACTATCTACATAGCATTTACACGGAATGAGGTATAATAAGTAATCTAGAGGTGATTTGAAATGCAGCCTTGTATTGCTTAATGATAAGGATACATTCTGAGAAATGCATTATTAGGTGATATCATCACTGTGAAAACACAGAGTGTAGTTACACAAACCTAGATGGTATAGTCTACTACATTCCTAGACTAGATAGCATAGCCTATTGCTACTAGGCTACAAACCTGTGCAGCCTGTTAATGTAGTGAATACTGTAGGCACAATGGTATTTGTGTATCTAAACATATTTAAACATAGAAAAGTTATAATAAAAATACAGTATTATAATCTTATGGAACCACTGTTATATATGTGGTCAGTAGAAATGTCATTATGTGACATATGACTGTGTACAGGAGAATGTGCATAAGTTATATGCAAATATGATGCTTGTTTATATAAAGGGCTTAAGCACTCATATTTTGGTGTCTATGGTGGTCCTGGAATCAATCCCCACAGGATACCGTGGGTTGGCTGTATTGTATTTAGCACTTTAAAATATGTTGAGGATAGATTTCATGTTAAGTTTTCCCATCACAAGCAAAACAAAACACAAATGAATATAAGGAAATCTTCGCGATTATGGATATGTTTAGAGTCTTGATTGTGGTGGTGGATGTATGCATGAATATAAATGCAACAAAATGTATACATTAAATATGTGCAAATTTTTGTATATCAACTATACATCAACAAAGTTTAAAAAAGAAAAAAACTTGCTTGACCAGATTTCACCTGCAGTACCTATCAATTTAGGCAAATTCTTGTCTTCTTGAGGTTGCTGAAATAACCCAAAGTCTCTGACCTGCTAGAAAGTGACCTTCCTTTGCTATCTGTAATGCCAGATCTTGTAAGACAGGTGCCAGGCCAGTTTTCCAGGGACAGTGTTATACACTTTCACCTCATAAAGTTAATCTTAGTTCCTTAAAAGGGGTTGATGATCTGATAAACCAAGCACCATTCTCAAATACACCATCCAGGCAAGGCTTTGATTGCTTCAATTTTTCCAATTACCACAAAAAAGAAGAAATATTTTCGTTCAATATTTGTAAATTGCCACGAAAAGGAAAAATACTAAATTATAATTTCTGAATTCTGGGAAGCAGAAGAATCAGTGTGGTCAGGTAGGCAGAATGATACATCATTTGCAAATATTTAATTTCAGTTTACAAAATCAAAGTATTCCAAATTGTTGTGAGTTATAGACAGCTTAAGACTGAAGAGAAAGGGGTTTCTTATATATCTAGAAAATAGATTGTTATAATAATACCAATAACATTCCAAACAAAACTGTGGTTGTTACCAGTTCATGAGGTCCTATGTAGTTTATTCTTTTTCCACTAGATCTCTGGTTAGTATGCTCATGAACCCTTCTGCTTTTTGACTAATAATTCATCACACCTGCAAGTCCTCTTTGCCATAGAAGGCCATAGAGGGTAACATTTGCAGGGTCTAGGGATTCAGATTTGGATATCTTTTGGGGGGGTCATTTTTGAGCCTATGAGAACAAGAAAATAAGTCCATGAAAATTGAGTAAAATTTGCTATTGTCTTACAACATTTTGTAAATTCATATTCAGATATTGTAACCAAAGCAAATGAAATTCCTTCTATGTTTTGGGTTTTATTGTCCTGTCTTCTGGAACAAACTTACATTTTACTTTTGGACAAGTTGCAGGAAGTTGGCTGCATCAGAACTAATTTTATAATATTACTAGGATATTTTTTAACATGCAGTGTATTCATTGTTGCTATCATCAAATAAATCAAATACACATTTAGAAATTATCAGTTTCAATATCAATTGTAAGATAATTATAATGCATCAAAAATGCACTTGAAGCCGGATGTGGTGGCTCACGCCTGTAATCCCAGCACTTTGGGAGGTGGAGGTGGGTGGATCACTTGAGCCCAGGAGTTTGAGACCAGCCCAGGCAACATGGCAAAACGTTGTCTCTATAAAAAATACAAAAATATTACCTTGATGTGGTGGCGTGCACCTGTAGTCCCAGCTACTGTGGGGGCTGAGGTGGGAGGATCGCTTGCTTAAGCCCTGGAGGTTGAGGCTGCAGAGACTATGATAACACCATTGTACTCCAGCCTGGGTTATAGAGCAAGACCCCCTCCCTATCTCAATTAAAAATAAAAAAAAGAAAAGGCTTTGCACATATTTCAAAATATTGGCTAACTGGTGATATATACTTTTCTTTTCTTATTGATTGCTATTTCTTGAGATATTCTAACACCAGAAATTTGGACAATTTCTCAAATAATTGACAAAGGAAAAATGTGTTTTTGCCTTATAAAATTATTTAGCTTATTTGCTAATTTATTATTCATTACTATTAAAAGTGTATGGTATAGTATGGTGGAAAAAACAGACAAATTGAAGAGAGAAAACATTAGATCTAAGTTAATATCTTTGAAAACACCAACTTATTCTCAAAAGATATATGACTCTCCTTTATATATACAAGTTAAATGAGGACATGGTTTGTGAATTATTGAATCAAAAGAAAGTAGAAATTACTATAATTTTTCTTATAAGGTTTCACTAGGAGAAAACTATTTTGAGGAGAAATTATGGAATGATGGAAATATAAGGAAATTAGAAGACATGGTGATATAGATTCGAGATTAGACTTGGCCACCATGTTAGCTGTGTGACATGCAACAAGTCAACTAATTTTTTCAAGTCCGTGCGTGTGTGTGTGTGTTGTGTGTGTGTTGTATATGTGTTTAAATCTACTTAAGTAGCGGGGGCAGGGAGGGATCAACATGAAATCAAATGCATCATGAAGTGGTGATTTGTAGGAATTTAGATTGCTCTAATAATTTTAAAAGGTTACAAAATAAAGTTACACTTCTTATGCAATCTCCCTTTATATTAAAGATGAGTATACTAAAACAGTGAGAATTTGTCTTTGTGTGCATAGTCTTCCAGTCAGGATTCAAAACTTAGATTGTTTAGGTTTAAATTAATTGTTAAAATTTCCTTGTTATAAATTATTTACATTTATCTTTTTAAGTTCTTCACAGTATTACATCTTTCCATCAGACAAGTGCTCAGAAGACTTACATAAACAGAGGTTTGAACCATTCTTAAAGACTTTGGATTGTTGACTCCTCAAGGTGAAGCCTAATTATTTTACAAATGTGAAGACAAAATGAAAAGTCAGCATCTTTAGTGGAGATATAAATTTGATGATGGTGGAGGAATCTTTTCCTATATTTCTGTAGTGTTAAAATGGTAATTATATAGTCTTGCCTTTAACAAAAATAGGCCTTTTTAGAACTTTAAGAGGCTTGACCTATTAACTATCTGGTAATATGGAATAGAAAATATAACCCACAGAATCACTACTATGTTCCCATTAAATTAACTTTTTAACCACTTTCGAGCTTTAGAAGTTAAAATTTTAAAACCTTGGGCTTATTTCTTTGAGAGAACAAAAGGAACGGATGTGTGATTAAAAATTATTTTAAAAGTAATAATGGCAAAAATAATTATCCTTAATGTAAAGCATCAGAGGGAATGTGACTGTAAAAAGCAGCTTCATCTGGGACATGAAAGGGCAAAGCTCCATTTTTCCTTCCTGTCTGTGAATTCAATAGGTGTGATTTGCTTGGCCCTGCTATAGTGGCAAAGCCTCTATTTAAAAAAGTTCCAGGAACAACATGTTGGTCATCAAAATAAGTCTGGGTCTGGGCCTGGGCCTGGGGATTTAGCAAGCATGAACAGTTTATCCAAGTACCAGGAGTAACAGTGAATTTAGAAGCATTCTTATTTTATGCAGGCTAACATAATTTCCTCCCTCCCTCCCTTCCTTTTTCCTTCATCTTTCTTCCTTCTTCCCTTTCTTCCCTTCAATGACCAAAAAGATTCTAAGGATTGTGTGTGTGTATATATATATATATATATATATTTTGTTGTCGTTGCTGTTTTTTTTTTTTTACAACAATCTTGGTTTTATATCAAAGTCAATTCAATAAAACAATGACAAAACACACAAGATGCAGCTCTGTAAAAGGTACAGACATCTTGCCAGAGCGTAGAAGGGAGGGAAGTTGAATGAAGTATTGGTGTTAAACATGGTTCCTGTGTTATATTAGGTAAAAACATTTTAATTTGTCCACTCAGCATTATGTATGCCTTCACTGTATCTAAATGGGTCAGAGTCCTAAATTAGCTAAACATCTAGTGGCCCCTCTACATCTTTATTTATTTACTTATTTTTATTATACTATATGTTTTAGGGTATATGTGCACAATGTGCAGGTTAGTTACATATGTATACATGTGCCATGTTGGGGTGCTGCACCCATTAACTTGTCATTTAACATTAGATATATCTCCAAATGCTATCCCTCCCCCCTCCCCCCACCCCACAACAGGCCCCAGTGTGTGATGCTCCCCTTTCTGTGTCCATGTGTTCTCATTGTTCAATTCCCACCTGAGTGAGAACATGTGGTGTTTGGTTTTTTGTGCTTACGATAGTTTGCTGAGAATGTTGGTTTCCAGCTTCATCCTTGTCCCTACAAAGGACATGAACTCATCATTTTTTTATGGCTGCATAGTATTCCATGGTGTATATGTGCCACATTTTCTTAATCCAGTCTATCATTGTTGGACATTTGGGTTGGTTCCAAGTCTTTGCTGTTGTGAATAGTGCCTCAATAAACATATGTGTGCATGTGTCTTTATAGCAGCATGATTTATAATCCTTTGGGTATATACCCAGTAATGGGATGGCTGGGTCAAATGGTATTTCTAGTTCTAGATCCCCGAGGAATCGCCACACCGACTTCCACAATGGTTGAACTAGTTTAAAGTCCCACCAACAGTGTAAAAGTGTTCCTATTTCTCCACATCCTCTCCAGCACCTGTTGTTTCCTGACTTTTTAATGATGGCCATTCTAACTGGTGTGAGATGGTATCTCATTGTGGTTTTGATTTGCATTTCTCTGATGGCCAGTGATGATGAGCATTTTTTCATGTGTTTTTTGGCTGCATAAATGTCTTCTTTTGAGAAGTGTCTGTTCATGTCCTTCGCCCACTTTTTGATGGGGTTGTTTGTTTTCTTCTTGTAAATTTGTTTGAGTTCATTATAGATTCTGGATATTAGCCCTTGTCAGATGAATAAATTGCAAAAATTTTCTCCCATTCTGTAGGTTGCCTGTTCACTCTGATGGTAGTTTCTTTTGCTGTGCAGAAGCTCTTTAGTTCAATTAGATCTCATTTGTCAATTTTGGCTTTTGTTGCCGTTGCTTGTTTTTTTGTTTTTTTTTTTTTTTTTTGGTGACAGAGTCTCACTCTGTAGCTCTGTCGCTCTGTTGCCCAGGCTGGAGTGCAGTTGCACGATCTCAACTCACTGAAACCTCTGCCTCCTGGTTTCAAGCGATTCTCCTGCCTCACCTTCCCAGTTGTGTATTGTATAATAATTTATTTTGATGAGTTGGAAATTATGGATTTGTTACATATACACTACTGTTTATTAATAATTAGTAAACTGTAAAAACTTTGTTTACATTTGTGTTCTTAAAATATCGTTGTGGTTTATTGGAATGTGAATAAATTAAAAGATATCTTTGTGGTAGCTGACCACAGACCATTATAATTTACTTGGTATTTTTGTTTATTGTATTATATAGAAATGTATTTATTTATTTATTGTATCTATACCACCTGGATATCAATTTGTAGAAATGTTAATCACAAATGTTAATCTTGACTAGTATAGTCAAGAGGAAAGATGAATCAAATGCTAAAAATACTGGGGGGCTGGAGAATTATTCCAATGGATTCCTTACAGACTTAATCAGATATAAATCCACAACTTTATTTTAAAAAATTCAACAGATTATATCAGTAAAATGTACTCTTTGAATTTAGAAATTTTCTTTGACAGAGAATCATCACCCTGTCATTCAGCTCTTTCATGTAAATCTCCAGCTCTAAAGTGAATATTCTAACTGAAAAATTCAACAGATTATTTGATTTTCCATTAGACCCCTTTTCTGCTTCTTCTTATTTATTTTTTTGAGATAAAGTCTCACTCTGTCACCTGGCCTGGAGTACAGTGGCGCAATCATGGCTCACTGCAACCTCGACCTCCAGGGCTCAGATGGTCCCCCCACCTCAGCCTCCCTAGTAGCTGGGACTACAGGCACCTGCCACCAAGCCCAGATAATTTTTGTGTTTTTGTAGAGATAGGATTCCATCATGTGGATCCAGGCTGGTCTCGAACTCCTGGGCTCAATCGATCTGCCCGCTTCCGCCCTCCAATGTGCTGGAATTATAGGCGTGAGCCACTGCATCCGCCCCTGATTATTTAATTTTTAATTTCTGTTTTCTAGTTCTAAATTTGATTAGAGAAAAGAGAGGAATAAATATATTAAGAATTAAGTGATCAGAATTTTAGGCCTAATTATGTCATTTTCTCTTTGACATTGAGGAAATGGTGAGATTTGTATCTCTTTCCTTACTGAGGTTGGGTGACAAATACATAAGACATTATACTTGTAAGCTCTTTGAAGCCTGTAAAGCACTATAATAATGCCAGAAATTATTATTAAGAAAAAAATACAGCATAATGGGTTTTATGTACTTAAAAAAATAAGAAACCAATATTATCTAGCTGTATTAAATTGAAAAGTATGTGACTAATATTATAATGTCTCTAAATAACAGCAACAAAATTGCTTGTGACTTCTCAAACCCACACTAATATTCTGAATTGTGTAAATGATAACTGTATTTTGCTTTATTCTGATCTATAAACATTGATGCTAATTGCATTATTGGAATCTATTTATTCATTCTACAAATATGCATTAAGTAGTAGTAAAGCAACATGCAAAAAGGCAATACTGCTTCTAATCAAGAATAAAAACATACATACAGATGCATATATGTATATATAGATATGCATAAAACACACGTGTGTGTATATATATAGTATATATGTATATATAAGGGAGAGTGAAATATGAATAATAAAGTGATAAAAATATGACAGAAAATACAGCATTGGTGTTTAAAGGAAAAGATAATTACTGTGATTGTCAATATTGTTGGAATCCCAAGGCTGGTTTTCTAAGTTAAACAAAATTCAGAAAAATTACATATAAATAAGCCATTTTAGTACTAGGCCAAATAAGCGATTCTGCAATTTGATCCCCTAAGGGGAGGAAATTAGTGATTTTAAATTTAACATAATTATTGACCTATTAATGTTTATGACTATTGCAATTTATTTTATATATTATTAAGTTTGCTGTTTCCTTTTCTATCATTTATTTCATCTTTGGACTAAATACCTTTTGGTATTTACTTATCTTCTATTGGTTTGTTAATGATTAATTCTTTTCTATTTTTTAGTCATTATCCTAGTGCTCAATAGGCACAAATGGCTAGTGTCTACCGTATTGGACAGGACACAATAGAATATTTACATAATGCTGCCAATTCTATTGAAAGACACTGTGTCGGGTGCGGTGGCTCACGTCTGTAATCCTAGCTACTTTGGGAGGCTGAGGCAGGTGGATCACAAGGTCAGGAGTTCGAGACCAGCCTGACCAACATGGTGAAATCCCGTCTCTACTAAAAATACAAAAATTAGCCAGGTGTGGTGGCGTGTGCCTGTAATATCAGCTACTCAGGAGGCTAAGGCAGGAGAATCGCTTGAACCCAGGAGGCAGAAGTTGCAGTGAGCCAAGATTGTGCCACTGTACTGCAGCTGGGGCTACAGAGTGAGACTGTCTCAAAAAAAAAAAAAAAGAAAGAAAAGAAAGTCACTGTGTCAGAGCCTTTTTAATGCTTTTTCCTACTTTCTCAAATTTTGTATTATTACTGCCTTGCATATTCAATCTACATATATTTAAACTCTACTAGATTTGATATTATTGCTTTTGTATAGTCAATATTTATATTTACCTACATATATGACTTTCCTATTGTCCTTCTTTTCTTTCTACATTACCATAATTTATTTATAATACTTTTATTTTAACCTGAAGAATGCTCTATAATGTTAGTTTGCTTCAGGAAAAAAAAGTAATGCATTATTTCATTGTTGATTGCCTGAAAATTTTTTTATTTCATCTTAAACTAGAAGAATACTTTGAAATAAATAGGTATGTATGTCCAGTGTTTTCTTTCGATATTTTGAAAATGTTATTCCATTTTCCTGAGGCTTCTATATCTTATAATATAAAATCAGTCACAACTCTGTTATTCCCTTAAGGGTAATATGCTTTCTTTGGCTGCTTGTGTTTTCTCTCTTGTCTATATGCCTTAGTTTTACTCTGAAGTGCAAAAGGAAGAGAGTACATTTTTTTCTGCCTGAGTTCCAAGCAAGATAAATCTGTTTTATCTGTGGTTCATATCTTATTTCAGTTTTGAAAATTGCAGCCTGATAGTTGCTCAAACTTTTTCATTCTGTCCCTAACCCCTCTGAGGTACCTGTGCATGCACGTGCGCACACACACTCACACACACACGTGTGATTTTATCACGTATGTCAACTATATTTTACAATCTTTCCTGCATATTTCATTCTCTTAGTATTCCATGATTCTGATTGGGCATTTTGTACCTTCTTCTAATTCTCTAATCTTTTTTGCTCTGCCTATTGTGCCCATTAAATCCTCCTATTGACATCTGAATTTCAGTATTTGCAATTTGCAATTTTAAATTCTAGAATTTCTTTTTGATTCCTTTTTAGAGGTTTCAATTCTCTAGTAAAATTGTCCATCTTGCTCTCTATTTGTTTGAATATAGAAATCACAGGTATTCTGAAGGTCAACTGTGATATGCCCAGTAATTAGGTCATCTATGGTTCTATTGTCTGAAAGACAGCTTCCAAGCACAATTGAACTCCCCATGTGCCTAGGGCTCTCAGGAATTCTAAACAGTCACATTAGCCCACACTTATTTTTAAAGAATATATTTTAATTTTACCTATTTTCCTCTTACCTACTTTTATGGCTCTCACCTCTTCTTGTGCAATGCCAAAAGTGAAATAGTTCATGTGCCTACTTACTCCTTGGAGGGGTTTACTGCCTTTGGAATTCATTTCATCTGGTTGACCCCTGACCTCATATCCCTGATGGGCTCAAGAAAAGTTATAGTTTTGTAGATTATTTTGATGTCAGCATATGAATGATATTCTCTCTTGACTTTCTAAATCTTTATTTTAACTTAAGGAAAATAATAGCATGTTGGCTGAATTTCTGTATTTCATCCCAAATTATATTATCTACTTATCAATGGCTATTGAAATAAAATCCACTAAATAATAACATTATTAATCATTACCAAAAAGCACAACAAATCAATGCCAATTATTAAAACTTTAAATTCACATGTAGGAAAATATAAAGAGAAATTGATGAAAACAACAGAGACCTGATACCAGTTAGCTTAGTGACCCTTTATGAATCACTTATCATTTCTTAATCTGTTTTTCAAATGTCAGTGTAAAAAATGTTAAGTCCAGAACCTAAGTTTCTCATCTCTTTATTTATTCTGCCACCTCCCTCCTTCCTCCCCAGTGCATACACACGTAACCTGAACTCTAGTCTTACCAAACTACTATTTCCAGTTTTTATTTGTAAAACACTGTGATACATAAATATAATATGTATTTTGTTTGACGTTTTAAAATTGAATTGTATATTTTGTTTTATTCTTACTAGACACTGAAATAACTGGACTGGGGGCTTTTACTTTTTCCTTGGGAACTTGATATTCTCAACGAGACAGTAAAATGAACAGTTTGTTTGTAAACAAAATCTGCTTGCAAACTTGCTCACAGATGAGTACCTAAAATGTCTTACAAACCCTCTGGATATTAGAGATGTACTATTTAAAACTTGTGGGTCTCCATACTGACACATTTGAGAAGATATTTAAGTTGTTCTGCATTTATAATGGTGATTTCATGCATCCTAATCTCTTTACATAGGCAATATTTTATTCTCTTTCTCATTTTACAAATCTGCTCCCATTAACATTCAGATATTTCAAATTGTTTCATTTTTTGGATTTCCAATATACCTCTAGAGGTAAAGTAAATTAGAAGACCAAAGGTTAAGTACTTATATAGCAGCCAGAGAGGCCCAATGACTGTCTTCAAATGCTTTGCCTCGAGGCATCCAATATTGTTATAAAAATGAATTCTTACATGAAAGAAAAAAACCCAAGGAAAACAGTATAAATTGTGTATTTCCTTGGCAGTTTTGGTAATGGATTTGATAATTTTGTCATCAAGTCATAAAGCTCCAATTATGACCAAGGTAGTAGAGCTGTTTTAAGATAACAAATAAAAGCTTCATTCACTCAGTGTGAAATCACTCAGTGTCTGCCCTCTTATGTCAATAACTAGTTTAACAGTGAAGATGACAAGTAGGGGCAATTTATATAACTCAACACCATGTAGACATCTAGCATGGAATTTTCATTGTAGCAATATCACTTGATAATGAAATGTATCAATGGAGTGCTCTTGTTATTAATTATATTTATGACATTTTTATAAAAGCAAAATGTAATCAGCAAACTCTGCAGGCTTGCAGCCTAACAAATGTTATGGTAATGTTAGGTGGATTAATTTGTTTTCATTCTGAATAGCAATAATAGAAATATTAACATATAAATTAAAATGACCTAAGTAATATTAATTCATACTATTAATTCACTCTAGCTAAATTCAGTGATAAAATTGGAATAATAATTATATGAAAATGAATTTAATGATATTCAACAGGTCACTTCAGTTATTATGCATAACTGTCTCACATATTACAACATTATTTTTATATATACAAATGCTAGGAGACTAAATATTTAATAATTACTGAAACTCACGTCTGGATTACAGCTAGAGATGAATTGTTTTAGCATATTATTACAACATAAAGTTGTTTCGTTCCCCCTAATTTGCATGCCCTTTATTACCGAAATCCTGAAAAAAAACTTTCCGAGAAAAATGTAATGCAAAGAGAAAATCATCGTCTATGTCTTTATCTGGAAATGTGGTTGCATTTGTTCTAAGGAAATTCTAAAGAAATTTGAGTGTTTTACGCTTGACAAAATGATCTCATTTTGACCTTTTCTTCAATGAAGGAGCATTAGAGTACCATGAGTGGTAAGATACATGTGGAAATAAAAACCTAGATACTGTTTGCCAAGTAGATTCAGTTTACATTAAATTTTATATCAAAGTAGTCTAGCAAATATTCATGAAAGCATCTTGGTCGCTGTATAAGGACACACACACACACACACACACACATACACACGCACACACACACCTCTTACCTGAGTCAATCATTATCACTATTGCTTTACTGTGTTCCCTGTATTCCGGTGCCCTGGCCCCCACATAAGCTGCAAACTCCTTTAATCCCTGTTGCAACAATGCAATTACAAGAATCTTTCATAAACTTTTTAGGGATGAAAGTACAAATTAGTGTTATATCCATAACAGCCAAGTAAATTGGCCATATTCTGATAATGACTTCTGTTCTTAAGGGTATTTATTCAGGATTTAATGAAAGTGTTAGTAAATGAAAATGTTTGCTAAGGGATATAGGGATGAAATCTTTATTCCAATTAACAACTTTATGATAAACACGAACTTGACTTGCAGTAACAGAAAACCTTTCGAATGCTTACAACTCTGAACATTTTATTTTTAACCAGGAATTTGTCATAGGGTGAGAACCAAAATCAAACAATCACAACTTCATATATATAATAAACTTATTTATATATGTGTGTATATACTTATATATACATACAATTATATATATTTGATATGTGTGTACATACATATATATATAATTATGTATCTTATATATAATTATGAATTTTTATAGCTTTTTGACTACTGAAAAATTAGAAAAGATCATGGGATAATTCCTGTAGAAAAAAATGTGTATTTAACAGACAGATGGGTGAAACTATCATAGATATGCGTGGGTGCACCACCCTTGGTATAAATTTAAATAGTCTGAGCTATAGCTAGAAATTGTCCATAGGAAGAATAATAATTTTGGATGAACAAACATTGTATTTTATTTTCAATGCAGATCATTATAAGAAAAGAACTTCTCCCTTCATTAGGATTATTTATTAATCTTACTGAGATGTGTCACAAAATGTTGAAATCACTGAAATCGATCACTTAAAACATCAAAGAGTACTTTTAGCAACATTGTGAGAGTTTAGAAGGAAAGCATGGCAATGAAGCAAAACAATTAACGTTCAGTTTTGTATGTTTGTGTTTGTGTTTACAATCTCCGGCCTGGGTCTTTTATGAGCATGCTCTGGAAATAATTTGAACACTCTCCTCCGCTATTACTTCGATTAGAGTTTCTCACTGTGTAAGCAGCTTGATTTTTGACAATTTATTTTTTGGATGACATTTATGCCTGTGCTTACTATGAAAGCCTAGGGCTGTTGGTTTTAGCTCTCTAGGTATTGTGATATTTCCTTACCCTGGGTGTACTCTTTTAAATATCATGTGGATTTAAATATCATATCAAATGGGACAAAGGAGGGAAAATTTGCCTACAAGTTTCTCTCTTACTTCCTGTTTTTTTAACTCATCAAGATTCACCCGCATGAAGGCAATTCTCTTGTACTTAGAAGTCTATCATCTGGCCCTTTTGTGGCCACTGAGAAGGCAGCATCCTATGCCATAGAGTGAAGCATTTAATGTGGATCTGGAAGAGTAAAGACCTGTAGCTAAGCAATGAAGAAAGCAAACAGCAGGCGTGTCTGTAGTTGTGGATCCCAGTGGTTGAATGGTAAAAGCTTCTTTGTGTAAATTCTCAATAGCCATTGGTTTATCAGACAGTAAGAATAAAATAGTAGAAGGAATTTGAAGTCATCTAGATGCATGCCTAATATACTACCAGATGGATGAAAGCTTCTTTGTGTAAATTCTCAATAGCCATTGGTTTATCAGACAGTAAGAATAAAATAGTAGAAGGAATTTGAACTCATCTAGATGCATGCCTAATATACTACCAAATGGATGAAATATTGTGACTTGCTGTTGATTTAACTTGATTAATAGTGAGTTTAAATATTTTTCATGTATCTGTTGTGTGTTTGCACATTCTTTTCTGTTAATTTCTTTTTCAAAACTTTTGCCCATTTTGTCTTGAATTTTATTTTTAAAATATTTGTCATAAATAAATTCTAGATACTAAATTATTGCCTATTACATACATTGCAATATATTCTCCTGTTTTTTGCTTATATTTTAGCTTCCCTTAAGGTAGTTTTTATTGTACTAAAGTCACAAATATTAACGTAGGTAAATCTATCTTTCTATCCATCCATTCATCCATGTTTCTTTTGGAAATTTATTTTGAAAAGATCTTTCCAATTCTAACCTCCTAGACAAATCCTTCTCTATTACAGTGCTTCTGTTTTGGCAATAAAGCTTTTTTTCATTTTACATGACAATATAAATTGGATATCTTTCCAATTTTAGTTTTTCCAAATAGTTCAACAAATAGTGTCTACATGATGTATTAAATAGACTGTCCTTCCTCACTTATTTAAAATGGCATATGTATCACCTGTTGATGATATATACATGTGTAAATGTTTATTTGTTCTTTTTTGCTAAGCCTTTGGCTGTCCTTTTATATTTACTCTTTCACATGAATTTTAGAATTTCTGTTCTAAAATTTGTAATGTCTTTTACAATCCTATGGAAAATCTTGGTGGGGTTTTATTTAGAAATGCACTGAACTCGTAGATTAATTTGAGAAATTAAGAATTGCTTTTATGTGTGAATCTTACTTGGAATCTCAATTATAAGACAGATACATTTGAAACAATATCAACTGAGGGAACTAAGTTAAAAAATTCATAGGGAATTCATGAATCATAGCTGGAAATTTCTAAAACTAGTTATACAAGGAGATGGCAAAACATATTTGATCTTTTAGGTTTTGCTAACTACAATAACTTAGTTGACTTTTGCAAGGAGAGAAAGCAATGGAAAACTCAACTTGGAAAGAGATGAATCACTCTTTAGGCTTTAACTCTTGGATATACGGGTCTGGTCATTTGCTGACTGGATATCAAGATCCCCAAGGCAGAAAGTTTCTCAGCATCTTCTTTTACCTTCAAGAATAAGGTCTTTATTTCTGAGAAATGTGATACTTTTATTTTTTAGATTATTTAATTGTATTTATAGCATTTTAAGAGCCATACCTGTTAAAAATCATTGAACTATGATTAAAATAACTGCAACTATATGCATTGTAATTACCTTCAGAAGCATTTGACAATCTTACAAGCTGAAATTACAAACTGCATGAGACACCTCATTTATTTGCTGAGTGGCTATAGCCCTAGAACTCTAGACTTTCTGTGGATGGTAAAAATGCTCTCTTGGGATAATAGAAATACAAGCACACTGGGCCAGAGAAAAATATTGACTTTGTCTTTGATGTCTGAGTGCAAAACAAAAGCTGAACAATAGCAGATAAAGGGGTATAACCTCTCTTTATCAATATTGTTGCAAACTTTATTCCTCATTTTTATTTTCTAGTTTGATTCCTGATCTCTAAAAGTCTATTTTCCCTCATAGGTGAAAATGTTACTTAATTCCTCCACTCAGTGTAAATAATGCATAATATTTGAGCAGCCAAAGTGAGCTGCAGAAATGCATTATGTAGAAAATGGAAGGTGTTTATGCTTTAATCTTCCTTTAAAATATTTTTTCTAGGACAACATAGTATGAGATTATGAGTAGGTGTTTAAGAACTGAGATAAAATTCATTACTTGCAATCCCCAATCTAACATTGAATGTGATGCATAGATTTTATCTAGAAAAATAAACCCTTACAAACATGCTGCATTTTTCAATATCAGTGTTTTAAAGCAGGAGTTTCTAATATATCTAAGTATAAGAAAACATACTGAAAATGCATAAAAATGTGGTTTTACTTTTTAGCATTTGCATACCGGGAAAATATATCATGAAAAAGAACAAATTGAAGCATTGCAATATGTTAAAAATAACTTGCACATTATTAATAAAAACATACATACACTTAACATTTATACATATATGTAAAATGTTATACCAGTATACAGACAATGCTTGATAATCACTTGTATTAACAGGCCGGTTGAAATAAGCTCATGGCTCCCTCGGCATCTGAACCCTACACATTGGGAACCATTGTTATAGGGGAGTTCTTTTTGTTTCCCTTCTGTCTCTTTCCTCCTCCCATTAACCTTCCTTTAATTAGTTTTCCTTAATGATTATCAATAATTATTTTTTGGCATAGATTATAATACTTTTACAAAGGTGTAATTTTTGTCTAAACGATTTTAATAAAAAGTAATGAAGTCACTGAGCTGAAACACAACATATGAATTGTCAACATACAACAGTCATACCTGCTGAGGTAGTTATCCAAAGTCATTTGACAACCATCTCTTGTCTAAAAATGGTGTACAAATTAAAACATCAATTAAGTATTCACTAGGAATTATGGAAACAAAATCATCCATCGAAAGCTTTTCTATAATACAAACATATGCTAACTATAAATGTGTTCTGCACAAGACAGTTATATAATTTTACTTTTTGAATAATTGATACCTTAGTGGAAACAGAACCAAACATTTTAAAGTTTTAATCAGCCACAGGTTTACTGTGCTTGTAATCTTAAGTTTCTAGTAGCAATGTGTTTTTTAAACTAAATGATATAAGACATGTGCCTAATCATACTATGTGGTCATTTTTTCCCCCATTGAACAAGGGTTTTTGATTGTATGTTTGTGTGCATTCAGAAGCTAATGAACTAGTCAGGAAGATCAGTCACATGTAGATACAACCATAACAAAGGGTATAAAATGATGAATTTAAAAATGGATGCACAGACACATTTCCACTCCTAAAAAAATCAATCCTCATCAACTTCAGCCATTACAGATCATTTTTTAAGAGTGCAGTATTAGGTAAAAATAGCTGCTTCAGTAAACAAAGCTAAAAATATATTAAGTCTGAGTAAATTATTGAGAGAATACTGTGTGCCAGATACTCTACTAAATACCAGTGAAACCACCATAACTAAGAAATCAACTTTGTCCTCAAAAAGGTGCTGGTGTGAAAAGGTATATATGAAATAAAATCTTTACAAGAATTTTTGCTAATAGATATAATAGAGGTAGAGGCAAATTTAAATGGGGTTTAAAAAGCGGAGAGAATAATGTTGTCAATGGAAGAGATGGTTAGAATGCCCCACGGAAGTGTTAGCATGTGTCTTGAGGAGTGAGTGGAGTCTGCGAGTCAGATATAAATATAATTTATATTCCTGGAATGGAGTACTTGACTGTGGGACTAGACAATTCTTGGAATAGTCTTTGAGACTCTGGATTGTTAGCTGAACATTCTTTATAATGTAAACTATAAAGATTCAAAATTACTAACAATTATTTTATACCTCCATATCATTTATCATTCTGGTTCTTACCTCTGTTTCTCTTCATGCACAGACACAACCAAAATAATTCACACAAGAGTAACTAAACAAAGTAAAACATGATTATTCCCAATTTGGTGAAGTTAATAAAAACTGGTCTGATATTAAGGCAAGAGTTAGCTTTTAAGGATGAAAATCCTTACCAATTAATTGTCTTCTTTGAATAAGAATTGGAGAGAGGATTTGTATCTGATGTCCCATTTATGTCCATTACCCTTGTTTGCATCTTGCATTTCTCCAGTTCTGAATTATCCACTTAAAACTATCTCCAGCACTATGAAAGGAAAATCTTTTTTTGACCCTTTTACTCAAGTTTCACAAAAAAAATGAGAGCAGGCAAGGGAACTTCACTTTTAGTTTCCTTCAACCTCTTCCTTCTAATTTCCAAGATATTGCAAGAAATAGTTCTTGTGTTAGTAATACGGTTATTCGAAGATTGAGATTAATCGTGATGCATTATTATGTAGAAAGCATTGAAGATTGAGATTAATCGTGATGCATTATTATGTAGAAAACTATGTATAATAGTTACCCTGAAGATTAACTATTGTTGTGACACTTATCTTGAGTGGAGGGAAAAAAGTTTAGAAACCTAAAGTTCACGGCTTCATCATCTTTTTCCTTGGGCATCCCATTACATCAGTTAAAGATAAACGATTGACCAACTTTAGTGATGTAATAGTATGTTATCAAGGAAACTTTTCACTAGATAATTATTGTGTACATAAAAATGGAGTAGAGAAAATGGGAGAAATATGGAAAATGAGGGTATTAGGATGAGAAGCAGCAAAATACTTTGGAGATCTAGTCTAGTAGAAATATTTGTTGTGGTAGAGCATATGTCAAATACAGAGAGAATAAATGAAAGAACTGTTGGCAAAAGACAGTTTATTTTGAAAATTTAACCTGAGTTTCTTCTCCAAAAGTGAGCAGTTTCAAGGGTGTATTGTTAGAATATGCAGCCCAACTTTACATGGATTCATTCAAAAGTAATCTTTAAGCTATGCTGTTACTCAAATGCACTAAGTTAATAATGCAGTTAATTGAACAACATATATGGAGCGTTGCCTACACTTCAGGCATAGCTTAATCATTAGATATAGAAATATGAAAAAAGCCAATATGCTTGCCCACATGGTACCAATAATAGTGTATATGATGCAGTTTAGGTAACAAAATAGTCATAATTTAGTGGGATAACTTATTTAAAATATTGTACAACATACCATATGTTCCTATGAGAAGATGCAACTATTTTCACAAGAGTGGAACCTGGAAAGTTTAAAAGAGAAGTGATAAAAAATATAATCTTTTTTTGAGAAAATTAATTTTTTGAGAAAATTAAGATTAGTTCCTCAATTTAACTCTCCTTCAGAATTTTAAATGACTAACAATCTTTAGACTCATTTAAATAATTGTTTTTTTAAGAGAGAGGAAAAAGGAATTTGTGTTTTTTTAAGGACTAAAATTATCTGATGAGGTTTTAAATTAAGTACACAAACTGATTAAGATTTAAATTATTTTAAACTCACATTTCTTCTATAATAATGATAAAGTATAATTCTTAATCAAACTTCCAGAAGTTGCTTATGATTTACCAGAAACAAAAGAAAACCAGACAAAATAAAGATGTCTCAAAATATTGTGCTGGTAAATTGCAAACTAGAGTTGGCACTAAATACTTTAGATTAATTTGTTTTCCTTGTTTATTCTGTAGCAATTCTGTTACTTTGGACAACAATTGTTTTCTACATAACGTTTTCCTATTTGAATGAGTTGTGAAAAATATATTTCCTAGTTGAAGAATCCTTGATGTGGGAAGAATTATTTCAAAAAATGAATGTTTATATTTAGCTCAGAAGATAGTGAATTGCTGAAAACTTTTATATTCCTTGTATAAGATGCATAGAAGACAGAAAGAGTTGCAAATGTATTTATATTTAAAGTATGTAAGCCTTCTTGATACACTAAACTTCAAGTGCCAAATGTTTCAAGTATGCTATTATAAATTCTTCCTTGATATATACATATATATAGCTTCACCAAGAATCAAGGAATAATTTATAATATAATATATATTTATAATATATAACATATATAATATATATTATATATTATAATTATATTACATATATTTTATAATATATATTATGTATATAATATATAATTATATAATTATATTTTATAATATATATTATGTATATAATTATATATATAATAATATATTATTATATATAATTATATATAATTATATATAATTATATATAATTATATATAATTATATATATAATATATTATTATATATATAATTATATATATTATTATATATATAATTATATATAATATTATGTATATAATATATAATTATATAATTATAAATATATTGTGTTACAAATATTATAATATGTATTACATATATGATATATATTATAAATATTATATATATATTTTAAGATGGAGTCTCACTCTGTCACCAGGCTGGAGTGCAGTGGTGCGATCTCGGCTCATTGCAACCTCCGCCTCCTGGGTTCAAGCGATTGTCCTGCCTCAGCCTCCCAAGAAGCTAGGACTACAGGTGCGCGCCACAATGACAAGCTAATTTTTTTCATTTTTAGTAGAGACAGGGTTTCACCATGTTGGCCAGGATGGTATCAATTTCTTGACCTCGTGATCCGCCCAGCTCAGCCTCCCGAAGTGCTGGGATTATAGGCATGATCCACCATGCCCGGCCGGTAAAGATATATTTTATAGGCAATCATGCTTGTATTATTTTGGTGGCTTTTCTTCTTCCTCTTTGTTCTCCTTATTCCTGCTCTCCATCTTCCTCTTCCTCCCCATCTTCTTGTATTTAAACAGAAAATGAGTTTACTTATTCTGCATCTAATAGCAATGAAATAGAACATACGAATGTGATCTCTCTCTATACTAATAAATTACTAAGGACTCATAAGATATAGCAGAGTTTGCTCAATCATTCACACATTAAAGGAAATTTAGGTTCTCTTCAGTATTTGGTTATTACAAACAAGGCTTATATGGACATAGTTTTCATTTTTTATAGCATAAATATTCACAGGTGCCATTGCTGAGTCACAAAGGTTATGTTTAGTTCTAAGAATTTTTTAAAAGGTTGATATTATTTTTATTGTTATTAGCTTCTTGCAATCGTAAAATTGATCTGTTTTATTTTCCTTTTGCTTTTGTAACAAATTATCACAAATTTAATGGCTTAAAACAATAACAATATATTATGTTACAGTCTGAAGTCTGAAATAGGTCTCAAGAAGCTAGAATCAAGATGTTAGCAGAGTTGTGTTCCTCCTGAAAATTCTAGGTGAGATTAAATTTCCTTCCTTTTCTGTCTTCTAGAAGTCTGCTCACTCATAGATCTCTTCTGTCTTCAACATAAGCTATCACATCACTTTGACCTCTGCTTCTGTCATTATCTCTTTCCTTGACGCTGATGCTCCTGCCTCCCTTTTACATGGATATAAATGCTTGTGATTCCATTGAGTCCCTCCTGGATATTCCATCATAGCCTTCCTATCTCAAGATCCTTGACTTAATTACATCCATAGTCTAATCTACAAATATGTCCATCACAAATACAAATTGACAAATCACATCTTTTGCCATGGAAGTTAACATACTCACAGATTCTGGGAATTGGGACATGGACATCTTTGAGGCAGCATTATTCTACCTATTACTTACCTATTAGTCAATAATAATCTTGCATTCAGAATTCAGATCCAAATATACTGATGTAATAGTTCTTTTCAAAAATTATATTTAAACTAATAAATTAATTGTTGTAATTTTAATAAACATACAGAGTTAAATACAATATAATTTCTTTAAAGGGATAGAAATCATGGAGAGATAAATTTACCCAAAGCAACAGAAATACTTTCAAATTCTCTCTCCAAATCAACGTACAAGATAAATAATATTCAGCAATGTTGTGTTTTACCCACATTTTTGAATACTTTCAATATGGCATTAAGAAATTCAGATAGAATATATTACAACAATTTCTCTGCTTGTGAAACAAAGGCTATGCCTTGGTGATAAATTTTTCCTCATTTTTTGCACACACCATATCCCCTACTGATGAATATGGATTGGCATAGCCAGTTAAGACTATAATCAACTAAATATTACACAGAACAAAATTTTCCTCTTCATTTGCTTTAATTTATTCTAGTTGTAAATGCCATTGCCTTTCTTAACCACAGAATAAATCTCACCCTAGGCTCAATTACTACAGCTTAGAATCAGATGTGAGTTGTTTTATAATTATATCAATTTCAGAGTACCATTTTAATTATCATAACTTTTGTGAAGACATTGGATCTCAGAAAATGACATACGTGACTACATTTACATCCTCTCTGTAAAACTTAAAATTATATAAAACATTTTTTCATATTTCATTGATTTTACAATTTCAAAAAGTAAACACCTAAACAGATGTTTACTACATTTAATATAAAATCTATGCTGTGACATTAAACATTTTCTTCCTTCAATAAAACTTATCTTTAAGAATTGTAGAATGCTCTAAATGATTTTCTTTTACTTTGCATAAGAGTAAAAAATTTGATAACTTCTTTTCATTAATTTTTTCTGAAATATTCTTACTCTATACTGTTTTTTGAAGATGTGGTAATTGTCTTTCCCTCAGTGTTCCTGGTGAGGAGTAAGTGAGGTCATGTCTATAAAGGATTTAGCACAGCCTCCAGCATGTAGAAAACCATTGTTAACTCTTAGTTTGTGGCCTGCCTTTGATTAGATGACAAACTCTTGGGAGGCCGGCACCACAATTGTGTTTTCCACAGTCATGTTGGAATGATGCAGAAACTAAATGAATCTGCAGCTACTTACTCATCGTGCCTCTGGGCAGGGTCATCTTAAAATTGTTCTTGCTGCCAAGCTTCCTATTGTCAAAGAGCCCTTGGGGAAGCAACCTCCATGGCCCCCACTGATAATGCATTCCTGAAAGTTTTTCATAAACCCCCATCGTTGTTATTAAAATTTTATATGCCACTTACACACGGAGAAAATGATCCTCAAGTCCACCACCACATAGGTAATCACTGTAACACTGCAAGGGTATCTCATCTGGGGTTTTGCTGTGTGTGTGTGTGTGTGTGTGTGTGTGTGTGTATGTTTTACAAAATCTGGGTCCTACTACATGTATGATTTCTGTCCAGCTCTTTTCAGTGAAGAGATGAACTTCTGTATCATTAAATATTTTTGAGAACATGAAAAAGAGAGAAGTCTTATAAAAAGGAAACCAGGTTTAAAGAGGCTTGCATGTATCGTTTCAGTTAACATTATTATGAATTTACAAGTAAGTGTTACTTGATGTTATAGTTGGAAGTATAGTCACTCTACTCTACTTAATACTACATTAATCATACCAATGGATCAACTATGACTGTTATTAGTTCAATTGTGTGTCCCTGAATTTATATATTGAAGGCCTAACTCCCAGTATCATAGAATATGACCTTATTTGGAGATAGGGTCTTTACAGAGGTAGTGAAGTTAAAATGAAGTCATTAGGGTGTGCCCCAATCCAATATGACATGTGTTCTTATTAAAAGGAGAAATTTTGAAGCCAATCATGCACATAAGAAGAATGCCAGATGAAATTAAATAAGCACATAGGAAAATGCTTCTGCAAGCCAAGGAATTCCCAGGAGTGCTAGCAGACCACCAGCAGCTAGTGGGGAGGCATGAAACAGATTCTTCCTCCCAGCTCTCAGAACGAACCAACCCTCTTGATACCTTGATCTTGCAGTTTCAATCTCCAGTATTGTGAGACAATGCATTTATTTGTTTAGGCCATTCAGTTTATGGTACTTTGCTATGATAACCCAGGAAAACTAATACAAGAACTTTGTCTTTAAATATTGTATTCCATTGATATGTTGAACTATATTATGAAGTCTTAAGGAGTATTTCTCTTTAGCATCAGTTTTAAGTGTACAATATATTGCATTTGAATAATTTACATTTTTGATTTCAGAAAATGTCATTGAGCAAGATTTTAACAAAAATTTATAGGCTGGGCAGAGTAACTGATTAAAAGGTAGACTTTTTAAACTTTTACTTTAGTTTTAGGGGTGCATGTGCAAGTTTGTTATATAGGTAATTTGCATATCACAGAGGTTTTCTGTACAAATTATTTCATCACTCAGGAAATAAGCACAGTACCCAATAGGTAGATTTTTAATCCTTACCTTCCTTTCACCTTCTATCCTCAAGTAGGCTCTGGTGTGTATTTTTCTCTTCCTGTTTTTGTGGGTATTCAAGATTAAGGTCCCACTTATCAGTGAGAACATGTGGTATTTGGTTTTCTGTTCCTACATTAGTTCATTTAGGATAATGACCTCCAGCTCCATCCATGTTGCTGCAAAGGACATGTTCTTATTATATTTTATGGTTGAGTAGTATTCCATAGTTTATATGTACACATTTTCTTTATCCAGTCTATCGTTGATGGGCATCCAGGTTGATTCCATGTCTTTGCTATTGTGAATAGTGCTGTGATGAACACACATGTGCATGTGTCTTTATGATATAGCAATTTACATTCCTTTGGGTAAATCCTCAATAATGGAATTGCTGGTTAAATGATACTTCCATTTTAAGTTCTTTGGGAAAACTCCAGACTACTTTCCACAGTCGCTGAACTAGTTTACATTTCCACCAGCAGCCTATAAGTGTTCCCTTTTCTCTGCAACCTTGTTAACATCTGTTATATTTTGACTTTTTAATAATAGCCTTCCAACTGGCATAAGATGGTATCTCAGTGTAGCTTTATTTGTATTTCTTTAATGATTAGCGATATTGAACTTTTTTCATATACTTGTTGGCCACATGTATGTCTTCTGAAAAATGTCTGTTCATGTTCTTTGCCCACTTTTTAGTGGGATTGTTTGTTTGTTGTTTGTTAATTTAAGTTCCTTACAGATGCTGGATATTAGGCCTTTGTCAGATGCATAGTTTGCAGATATTTTCTCCAATATTGTGGGTCGTCTGTTTATTCCATTGATAGTTTTTTTTTTGCTGTACAGAATCACTTTGATTTGATTAGGTCCTACTTGTCAATTTTTGTTTTTGCTGCAGTCACTTTTGGTGTCTTCTCATGAAATCTTTGCCAAGGCCTATGTCCCGAATGGTATTTCCTAGGTTATCTTCCAAGGTTTTTATAGTTTTAGGTTTCACACTTAAGTCTTGATATAGTTTGGATTTGTGTCCCCTCCCAAATCTCATGTCAAATTATAATCCCCAGTGTTGGAGAACAGGCCTGATGGGAGGTGATTGGCTAATGAGGCCAGATTTCCCACTTGCTGTTCTCATGATTGTGAGTGAGTTCTCACAAGATCTGGTTGTTTGGGAGTGTGCAGCACCTCCCACTTCATTATCTCTTCGTCCTGTTCCAGCCGTGTAGGATGTGCCTCCTTCTTCTTTGCCTTTTGCCATGATTGTAAGTTTCCTGAGGACTCCACAACTATGCTGCCTGTACAGCCTGCAGAACTGTGAATCAATTAAACCTCTTTTCTTTATAAATTAACCAGTCTCAGCTAGTTTCTTATAGCAATGTGAGAATGGTGTGGAAGCAGCTTTGGAAGGGGCTAATGGGCAGAGGTTGGAACAGTTTGGAGAGCTCAGAAGAAGACAGGAAGATGGGAGCCTCTGTCCAGATTTCAGAGGATGTATGCCAATTCCTGAATATCTAAGCAGAAGTTTGCTGCTGAGGTGAAGCCCTAATGGAGAACCTCTACTAGGGCAGTGTGGAGGGGAAATATGGGGTTGAAACTCCCACACAGAGTTCCCTCTGGGGAATTGACTAGAGGAGCTGTGAGAAGAGGGCCACCATCCTCCAGACCCCAGAATGGTAGATCCACCAGCAGCTTGCACTGTGTTCCTGGAAAAGCCACATGCATTCAACACCAGCCCATGAAAACAGCCAAGGGGGCTGTACCTGCAGAGTATAGGTGGTGAAAAAGAAAAGGGAAGATGGAGCCTCCATGTTGAACATACCTGGCCCCCAGGTAGCCCTATTGGCACAGCTGCTGGCATTCACCTGTTCAAGCTTCCAGCTTGCTTATCTATGTTTGCAACTCGATTTTTCAGGCTGCTCTTTGTTAGAAAAGAAATGATTTTTTAAGCTGCTTTTTGTTAAAAAGGAAATTCTGCTTAGACTCTTTTACCGTCACTATCTGCCTAAATAATTTCTTTCTGTCTCGTGTATCAATTGCATTGAGCAAGTGCTGACCTGCATCTCCTTGTGGTGGAGCCCCCAGTAGACAGGCAAAAGACTTTTGGCCGCAACCACTACTAAGGTCCCTTCCTTTGCTGCCTTCAAGTTGGGGAAGGAAAATACACCCTGAGATCACCACAGAGTTGAAGTGGGAAGCTCAGGAGTGCCAAGATGTGATCTACAGCTAGCATTAAAGTGGGAGAGGAACCCATACTTTCAGAGCATTGAGAGGGACCAAAGTTGCAACTCTGAGGAAATATAGGGGAGCCACATGACCAAGCAAGATCAACTGACCAATACACCTAAGCGCCACCTACTGCATCACATCCCAAAGCTGTAACACCAAAAATACCTTGCTAACATTAAACCAAAGACAAGAAGTTAGCTTCAAATAAAGACCCTGCACAAAGCCTTGCCCTATGAAAACATCTAGAAAATAAGTCTATTTACTGTACTCAGTGTGCGCTGCAGTTAAAGGAACACCCACATGCAGAGATGAGAAAAAAACAATGCAAGAACTCCAATAACTCAAATGGCCACAGTGTCACATGTCCTCCAAATGATCACGGCAGATCTTCAACAGGGTTCTTAACCAGGCTGACCTGAATGAAATGACAGAGATAGAATTCAGAATATGGATGTAAATGAAGATCATCAAAATTCAGGAGAATGGCAAAACGTGATCCAAGAAAACTAAGAATCACAATTAAACAATACAGGAGCTGAAAGATAAAACAGCTGTTATAAAAAAGAACCAAACATATCTGACAGAGATGAAAAACACACTGCAAGAATTTCACAATGCAATCACAAGTATTAACAGCAGAATAGACCAAGCAGAGGAAAGAATTTCAGAACTTGAAGATTGGCTTTTTGTAATAAGACATTCAGACAAAAATAAAGAAAATGAATGAAAAGGAAGGAACAAAACCTTGAGAAATATGGAGTTATGTGAAGAAGCCAAAATCTACAAATCATTGGCATCCCTCAAAGGGATGGGGAGAAAACAAACAACTTGGAATACATATTTAAAGATATTGTTCATGAAAAATTCCCCAACCTTGCTACAGAAGCCAACAGTCAAATTCAGAAAATACAGAGAACCGCTACCAGATTCTACGCAAGCTCATTATCCTCAAGACACATAATCATTGGATTTTCCAAGCTTGAAATGAATGAAAGAAGTTAAAGGCAGCTAGAGAGAAAGGGCAGGTCACCTATAAGGGGAACCCCATCAGGCTAATAGCAGACCTCTCAGCTCAAACCCTGCAAGTCAGAAGAAATTGGTGGTCTCTATTCAACATTTTAAAGAAAAAAGTCTTCAACCAACAATTTCATATCCAACCAAACTAAGATTTCCAAGTAAAAAAGAAATAAGATCATTTTCAGATAAGCAAATGTTGAGGGAGTTAGTTACCTCCAGACCTTCCTTACAAGAGATCTTGAAAGGAGCACTAAATAAAGAAAGGAAAAACTGTTACCAGCTAATACAACACACTTAAATACACAGACCAGTGACACTGTAAAGCAATCACACAAACAAGCCAGCATAGTAACCTGTAACACACAGCATAATAACCTATAACAACACAATAACCAGTAATAACCTGTAACAACACAATAACCTGTAATAACCTGTAACAACACAATGACAGCATCAAATCCACATATATTAATACTAATGTTGAATGTAAATGGGATAAATGCTTCGTTTAAAAGGCACAGAGTGGCAAGCTTGGATAAAAAAGCAAGACCGAATGGCAAGATGTCTTCCAGAGACCGTCTCACACATAATGTCACCCATTGGCTAAAAATGAAGGGATTCAGGAAAATCTACCAAGCAAATGGAAATCAGAAAAAAGCAGGGGTTGCAATTCTATTTTCAGACAGAACAGACTCTAAAAAAACAATGAGCGAGAAAGACAAAGAAGAGCATTACATAATGGTAAAGGGATCAATTCAACAAGGAGACTTAACTATCCTAAATATATTTGCACCCAATACAAGAGTACCCAGATTCATAAAGCAACTTTTAGAGACCCCCAAAGAGACTTAGACTCCCACAGAATAATAGTGGGAGACTTCAACACTCCACTAGCAGTATTAGAGAGATCATTGAGGCAGAAAATTAACAAAGATATTCGGGACCTGAACTCAGCATTAGACCAAATGGATCTGATAGATATCTACAGAACTCTTCACCCCTAAACAACAAAATATAAATTCCTCACATTACCACATGAAATTTACTCTAAAATCTACCACATATGTCCATAAACTGGACATAAAACAATCCTCAACAAATGCGAAAGAATTGAAATTATACCAGGTACACACAGGGACCACAGAACAATATAAGCCAAGATTTAAAAAAAGTCACTCAAAACTATGCAATTACATTGGCAATAAGCTCCTGAATAACTTTGGGGAAAGAATGAAATTGAGGCAGAAATTAAAAAGATTTTTGAAAATAATGAGAACAAAGTTACAACATACCAGAATCTCTGGGACATAGCTAACATAGTGTTGAGGGAAATTCGTAGCACTAAATGCCCACATCATAAAATTAGAAAAATTTCAAGTTAACAACCTAACATCACAACTGAAAGAATTAGAGAAGCAAGAACAAATCAACCCCAAAGCTAGCAGAATACAATAAATAAACAAAATCAGAATTGAACTGAAGGAAGTCAAAATATGAAAAACCATTTAAAAGATCAACAAATCCAGGAGTTGATTCTTTTTAATTAATAACATAGGTAAGCCTCTAGCTAGACTAATAAAAAAGAATATGCAAATAAACACAATTAGAAATGACCAAGGAGGTGGTACCACTGACCCCACAGACATAAAAATAACCATCACAAACTCCTATAAACACCTCTATGCACACAAACTAAAAAACGGAGAAGAGATGGATAAATTCCTGGACACATACACCTTCCCAAGACTGAACCAGAAAGAAATTGATTCCCTGAACAGACCAATAACAAATTCCAATGTTGAATGCATAATAAATGGCCTACCCTACCAACTAAAAAAAAAAGCCCAGGACCAGAAGGATTCACAGAATAATTATACCAGATGTACAAATAAGAGCAAGTGCCATTCCTGCTGATACTGTTACAAAAAATTGAGGAAGAAGAACTTCTCCCCTACTCATTCTATGTGGGCAGCACCATCCTGATACCAAAACCTGGCAGAGACACAATAAAAGAAGAAAACTTCAAGCCAGTATCCTTGATGAGCACTATGCAATAATCCTTAACAAATTCACCACCATCAAGCAGGCTTCATCTCTGGTATGCAAGGTTGATTCAACCTACACCAATCAATAAATGTGATTCATCATATAAACAGAACTAAAAAAAATGATAATCTCAATAGATGCAGAAAAACTTTTGATAAAATTAAACATTCTTTCATGTTAAAAACTCTCTATAAACTAGGTATTAAAGGAACATACCCCAAAATAATAAGAGTCATCAATGAATAAGGGCCAATTTTATTTTGAATGGGGAAAAGCTGGAAGCATTCCCCTTGAAAAGCAGCACAAGGCAAGGATGTCCTTTATCTCCACTCCCATTCAGCATGGTATTGGAAGTCCTGGTCAGAGCAATCAGGCAACAGAAAGAAATAAAGCACATCCAAATAGGAAGAGAGGAAGTCAAACTATCCATCTTTGCAGACAACATGTTTCTATACCTAGAAAACCACATAGTCTTGGCCCAAAAGCTCTGTAAGCTGTTAAACAACTTCAGCAAAGTCTCAAGATACAAAATCAATGTACAAAAATCACTAGCATTGCTACACACCAATAATAGCCAAGCCAAGAGCCAAATTGGGAACACAATCCCATTCACAATTGCCACCAAAAATTAAATACAGCTAACCAGGGAGGTGAAAGATCTCTACAATGAGAATTACAAAACACTGCTTGAAGAATTCAGAGATGACATAAACAAATGGAAAAACATTCCATGCTTATGGATAGCAAGAATGAATATCATTAAAATGGCCATGCTACCCAAAGCAATTTACACATTCAATGCTATTTTTTTTGTCTTTTTTCAAATTTCTTTTTTTTTTTTTTTTTTTTTTTCTGAGGCAGAATCTCATTCTGTTGCCCAGGCTGGAGTGCAATGGCAGAATTTCAGGTCACTGCAACCTCTGCCTCTGAGGTTCAAGTGATTCTTGTTCCTCAGCCTCCTGAGTAGTTGGGATTAGAAATGTGTACCACCACACCTGGACACTTGTTGTATTTTTTTAAGAGATGGAGTTTCACCATGTTTACCAAGCTGGTCTTGAACTCCTGACCTCAGGCGATCCACCTTCCTGGGCCTCCCAAAGTGCTGGTATTACAGGCATGAGCCACTACACCTGGCCAATGCTGTTTCTATCAAACTACCAATGACATTCTTCACAGAAGTAGAAAAAGCTATTTTTAAATTCATTTGGAACCAAAAAGGGTCCCAAATAGCCAAGGCAATCCTAAGCAAAAAGAACAAAGCTGGAGGCATCACGTTATCCAACTTCAAACTATACTACAGAGGCACAGTAAACAAAACAGCATGGTACTGCTACAAAAACAGACACATGGACCAATGAAACAGAATAATAGAGTCCAGAAATAAGACCTATGACTATGTGATCTTTGACAAGGATGACAAAAACAAGCAGTGGGGAAAATAATCCCTATTTAATAAATGGTGCTGGAAGCAAAAGGTTGAAACTGGACCACTTCCTTACACCATATGCAAAAATGAACTCAAGGTGACTTAAAGACTTAAATGTAAAACCCAAAACTATAAAATTCCTGGAAGATAACCTAGACAATACCATCCTGGAATAGAAATGGGAAAAGATTGGTGACAAAGGTGCCAAAAACAATTGCAACAAAAGCAAAAATTGATGAATGGGATGCAATTAAACTTAAGAGTTCCTGCACAGCAAAAGAAATTATCATCAACAGAGTAAACAACCTACAGAATGGGAGGAAAATTTTGCAAACTATGCATCTGACAAAGGTTTAATATCCAGTATCTTTAAGGAACTTAAACAAGTTTACAAGAGAAAAACAACCTCATTAAAAAAAGGGCAAAGGACAGGAACAGACTTTTTTTAAGATAAGGCATACATGTGGCCAAGAAGCGTATGAAAAAAAACCTCAATATCACTGACCATTACAGAAATGCAAATCAAAACCAAAACGAGATACCATCTCACATCAGTCAGAATGGCTATTATGAAAAAGTAAAAAAAATAACAGATACTGATGAGATTGTAGAGAAAAGCGAACACCACCTTTGGTGGGAGTGTAAATTAGTTCAACCATTGTGGAAAGCAGTATGGTGATTTCTCAAAGAGCTAAAAACAGAGCTACCATTTGACCCAAGAATTTCGTTACTGGGTATATACCCAAAGGAATACAAATTATTCTACCATAAATACACATGCATACAAATGTTCATTGCAGCACTATTTACAATAGCGAAGATATGGTGTTAACTTTAATGCCCGTCAATGACAAATTGGATAAAGAAAATGTGGCCTATATACACCATAGAATACTATGCACACACAAAAAAGAATGAGATCATGTCTTTTGCAGGAAAATTGATGAAGCTGGAGGCCATCACCTTTAGCAAACTTGACACAGGAAAATAAAGCCAAATACCATATGTACTCACTTTTAAGTGGGAGCTAAATGGTGATAACTAATGAACACAAAGAGGGGAACAATAGACGCTGGGGTCCACTTGAGAGTACAGGGCGGGAGGAGGGAGAAGAGTAGAAAAGATAAATATTGGGTACTAGGCTTAGTATCTGGGTAATGAAATAATCTGTACAACAGACCCACATGATATGAGTTTACATGTATTTCAAACCTGCACATGTACCCCTGAGCCAAAAATAGAAGTTTCAAAAATTTCTTTTTTTGTTCTTTAGCATAGTTTCATAAATTTTTATATGGTATATTCTCACGTCTTGGTAAGTGTATTAATAGAAATTGTATATTTTTGTTGTGTCCCAAGCTTCCTCTGTAATTTTATTTTTGTAAGTAAATTCTCTTTATGTGAGCTTAAAAATAATTCCTTATTGTTTACCAGGAATATGACTGAAGATTACATATAAACTTTAAAAAATCTCAGTTTCTTTATTTGTGTGATAAAGATAAGGAGAGTCATTACATTTCATGTATCTTATCATGTTTACAAACTCTTTGTGCCAATCACTCCTGTAGCAGACTCCAGGAGAAGAGAAGTCACAAAGACGATTTGGTTTTTGCCTTGATGGAGCTTACAGTCTAGAAGAGAAGATAGATATTAAACAAAGTCTGCACCTACAATGATGGGAAGACTACAAAAGGGAAGTGAAAGTTTTATTAGAGCAATTAATGGAGAATTAATGAATTAATTTGGGTATAAGACTGTAGTGTCAAAGAAAGCCTCCCTAGGGAAGAAATGTTTCAAGCGTAACTTGGGAAATGAGTAAGAGTTGACCAGTGAACTGGAGGCAGAGTGATTCTGGCATAGAAAAAAAGCTCATGCCAGTTCTTTTGGGTATTCATAAAACCAAAGCAAAGGTTGAATATCTAAAGGGAGATGTGTTTAGGGAGGGTGGCATAAAATGAGACTGGAAAAATGATCAGAGGTCAAATCTCAAAGGGTCTTAAAGATGAATTTTTAGAGTCAAATAGGGTGATACTAATATTAGGTTGGAGCAATAGTAATTTAATGGCAAAACTCCAATTGCTTTTGCACCAACCTAATATTTATGTGAAACCATGATTGTCTTGACTTGGTGAGATTTTTTTAAAGCAAAGTTTCTATAACTTCCTAATTCTAGTTTATGTTTATTCCCTTTGAAAGCATATGTTATTTATTTATTTTATTTTATTTTATTTTGAGATGTAGACTTCTCTGTCACCCAGGCTTGAGTGCAGTGGCGCGATCTCAGCTCACTGCAAGCTCTGCCTCCTGGGTTCACGCCATTCTCCTGCCTCAGGCTCCCGAGTAGCTGGGACTATGGGCGCCCGCCACCACACCTGGCTAATTTTTTGTATTTTTAGTAGAGACGGGGTTTCACCATGTTAGGATGGTCTTGATCTCCTGACCTCATGATCCGCCCACCTAGGCCTCATAAGTTATTTATTAATCTTGTGCCTTGGTACCAGAAAAGCTTTAAAATTTCAGAAAAAAATTAAATTTTCTTCCATGAAGGTTTATGAGAAGGCCAATCACATAAATAAAAGGTAGGAAATGAATATACTATATATATAATTCTGACAAAAAATCCTTTTTTACCTGAAATCAAATATATATTTAATTAAAACTATTTTGAGGATCTGAGACACTTAAGTCAGCTCTGTTTTTTTCTTTCTGTTACTACTGTAGAAATGTTTCTGAAACTCTGTTCTTCGCCTGTATTCTCAGCAATTTGGGAGGGTTAGGTGGGGATCACTTGAAGCCAGGAGTTTGAGACCAGCCTGGGCAAGATACTGAGACTCCCGGTTCTAGAAAAACAAACAAACAAACAAAAAATCCAATTGGCGTGGTGGCATGTACCTGTAGCCCCAGCTACTTGGAAGGCTGTGGTGAGAGAATTGCTTGAGTGCAAGAGTTCCAGACTGCAGTGAGCTGTGATCATGCTATTGCACTCCAACCTGGGTGACAGAGACTTTGCCTCAAAAGAAAACAACAACAACAACAACAACAACTGTTCTTGTGATTCATGTGTATGGATTTATCTATAAAGAGAAAATAAGATCTAATTAAAAGAAAATAATAGCAATATGTTGACAACAGGACATATATTGGCCTTGAATTTGAGGTTTTATTTTAATCTGGCTAGGCATTGTGCTGTGTTTAATGTTTGCTGTATCTGTGTTGCCAGGATGTTTCAAACGCTTCTGATGTCCTTGTTTTTATTTCCTTCGCTGATTTCAGGCTTCTCTACCTACGTCTTCTCAAATTTGTATCTTGCAGGACTTTCAGCAGTAAGTCCTGTTGGTATGATGATAAGGGGTGGGGAAGTGGAAGCCTTCTCTAATCTTATGATGAAATCTCTATCTTTCAGTGGATCTGTGTCCTTGGTCTGTGACTAAGTAATTCTTAGCCTTTGTTCCCTATTTAGTTGAAACAGAAATCCTAGAAGGAGGAAGAGGGTGATAAACTTTATCTCTTTTGAGACAAAGTCCTATTAAGACTTTTCCCTGAAAGTAACATTTGTTATGAAGAATGCCCGGCTGGGCACAGTGGCTCACGCCTGTAATCCTAGCCTTTGGGAGGCCAAGGCGGGCGAATCATGAGGTCAGGAGTTCGAGACCAGCTTGGCCAATATGGTGAAACTCCATCTCTACTAAAAATACAAAAATTAGCCAGGTGTGATGGCACACGCCTATAGTCTTAGCTACTGGGGAGGCTGAGGCAGAAGAATCGCTCGAACCCAGGAGGCAGCGGTTGCAGTGAGCCGAGATCATGCCACTGCACTCCAGCCTGGGTGACAGAGTGAGATTCTGTCTCAAAAAAATAAAAAGAGAATGCCCTGGGTGTATCTTAAAATTCCACTCCCCTTGACAGTGGTTTGAAGGGATCTTTGCTGGCTCTTCCATGCAAATCTTTTGTGATTCTTGTCTACACCAGAAGTAAAACACTATGTTAAAGATGAGAAACACATCATTATTACTGTTACTATTGTTATAGCATTTTGTCTTATCAACTTCATATATAAATTAAATAACAGATAAAATGGGTTTTAAACTCTGAAAAGTATGAAAAAAATGTGGCATGTTAATCTGCGTTAGAACCAGAGTTATAATTACCCCTTGCTTATCTGTAGTTTACATTTATAAAATTGTAGATAAAAGCAGACATTGTAAAGAGTTCATTATAAGGCAATATATTGAACATCCCATTGTTTCTCTGTTGTTTGTTACAATAACAAAATATATTATTCATAGACTCACAAGCTTAGAAACATCATTCTCAGTGTTTCAAAAACCGTTTTTGGAGTTTCTCGTTTTAGCTTTGTCATAAGACCTTGGAAGTTCTCACATCTTAAAAACACACAAAAAAATCTGATCAAACTGAAACCCAGCAACATTTCTGGACCCATCAGAAGACTGAAGTCACGGGGCAAGTGTGATTACTCCAAAATCTAAAGACAGGCAAATCCAGAGTAACAGGTTATATCTCCTTACCTGAGCCCTTTGAAGACTTGAACTGGTAGAAACACAAGGTAATTTTGAGGAATTGCTGGAGGCTGAGTGTGGACTAATATGAGAGTGAGAATTTCTTTGGGGGAGGTTTTAGGCTTTCTAGGGGGGTTACATTCTTGGGGGAGGTTACACTATTGTGAACTTTAAGTCTGTATTAGACAGGGTTCTCCAGAGAAACCAATAACATAGATATAGATAGATGATAGATAGATGATAGATAGATAGATAGATGATAGATAGATGATAGATAGATAGATAGATAGATAGATAGATAGAGAAATATGAGAGGGGATTTATTAGGTGAATTGACTCATGAAATTATGGAGGCTGAGAAATTTTACAATAGGCCATCTTTAAGCTGGAGAACCAGGGAAGCTGGCTTAGTCCAAGTCAAAAGGCCTCAGAATATGAAAGCCGATGGTATAACTCTCAGTCTCTCAGGCTAGCGGCCTGAGAGACTGAGAGACCACTGGTGTAAGTCCCAGAGCCCAAAGGCCGGAGACCTGGAGCTCTGAGAGAAGAAGGAGAAGTAGAGTGCCTCAGTTCTAGGAGAGAGAAAGGGAATTTGCCTTTTTGCTCTCTCCAGGCCCTCAGTTGATTCATGGTGCCCTCCCATACCGGGTGAGAACACATCTTCTCTACTTAGTACACTGATTCAAATGCCAATCATGTCTTCCTTTCACAGAAGGTTTCTCTGTAGTTTGCAAAGCTGTTTAATAACATTTTACCCACAGTAGAGTTTATTTCAAAATTATAATCAAGCCTCTCAAACCCTGCCACTGCTTTATTAACTAAGTTTATGTAATATTGTAAATCTTTTGCTTTCATTTCAACAGTGTTCACAACCTCTTCACCAGGAATATATTCCATCTCAGGAAACCACTTCCTTTCCTCATCCATGAGAATCAACTCATCCAAGAAAGTTTTATCATGAGATTGCAGCAATTTACTCTCATCTTCAGGCTCTGCATCTACTTCTAGTTCTCCTGCTATTTCTACCACTTTGCAAGGCCTTCTCTACTGATGTCTTGAACCCCTCAAAGTTATCCATGAGAGATGAAATCAACTTCTTCCAAACTCCTGTTAATGTAGATATTTTGAGCTCCTTTCATGAATCACAAATGTTCTTAATGACAACTAGAATGGTGAATTCTTTTGAAAGCAAGATTTGAGAAAGCAAGATTTTCAATTTGCTTTACCCAGATCTCTCAGAAGAATCACGATTTATGGCAGGGATAGCCTTATGAAATCTAAATCTTAAAAAATAAGAATTGAAAGTCAAAATTACTCCTTGATCCATGGGCTACGGAATGGTTGCTGTGTTATTAGGCAAGCAAAAAGCGTTGACCTCTTTCTACATCTCCATCAGAGCTCTTGGGTCACCAGGTGCATTGTCTATGAGCAGTAATATTTTGAAAGGAATCTTTCTTTTTGAGCTCTAGGTCTCAAGAGTAGGCTTAAAATATTCAGTAAACCATGCTGTAAACAGATGTGCTATCATGCAGGCTTTTTTCTTCCATTTCTAGAGCACAGGCAGAGTAGATTTAGTATAATTCTTAGGGGCTCTAAGATTTTTGCAACGGTAAATGAACATTTCAAGTTAATCGCATCAACTGCATTAGGTCCTAGAAAGAGAGTTAGCCTGTCTTTAGGCTTTGAAGCCAGGCATTGACTTCTCCTTTCTAGCTGTGAATGTCCTAGATGGCATCTTATTCCAATAAAATATATTTTGTCTACAATGAAAATCTGTTGTTTTCTGAAGCCACCTTCATCAATCATCTAAGCTGGATCATCTGGATAACACGCTGCACCTTCTGCATTAGCACTGCTGCTTCACCTTGTACTTTTATGCTATGGAAATAACTTCTCTCCTTAAATCTCATGAATCACCTCTTCTAGCTTCTATCTTTTCTTTTGGAGCTTCCTCATCCCTCTCAGCCTTCATAGAACTGAAAAGAGTTAGGGCCTTGCTATGGATTAGATTTTGGCTTAAGGAAATGTTGTGGCTGGTTTGATCTTCTACCCGGACTTACTAAAATTTTCTTCCTATCATCGATAAGGTTGTTTTGCCTTCTTATCATTGTATGTTCACAGGAGTAGCACTTTTAATTTTCTTCAATAACTTTTTCTTTGCATTTACATCTTGGCTATTTAGCACAAGAGGCCTAACTTTCAGCCTATCTTGGCTTTCAACATGGTTTCCTGACCAAGCTTTATCATTTATAGCTTTTGATTTAAATTGAGAAACATGCAACTTCTCCTTTCACTTGAACACTCAGAAGCCATGACAGAGTTATTGATTGGCCTAATTCCAATATTGTTGTCCCTAAGAGAATAGGGAGGCCCTGGGAGAGTGAGAGAGATGGGGAATGGCCAGTCAATTGAACAGTCAGAACCACACAACATTTATTGATTTTGTTCTCTGTCTTATATGGGTGTAGTTTGTGGTGTCCAAAACAACTAAAATAGTACCATCAAAGATCATTGATTACAGGTCACCATAACAGATATAATAAGACTGAAAAAGTTGGAAATACTGCACATATTACCGAAATGTGAGCCAGAGACATGAAGTGAGCACGTGCTGTTGGAAAAATTGCTCCAAAAGACTTGCTTTACACAAGGTTCCCACAAACGTTCAATTTGTAAAAAGTGCAGTATCATGAACCACAACAGAGAGTGATAAAGTGAGGTATGCCTGTATTTTCAATTACATTTTAAATTTATATGATTTACTTATAATTAACTTTCTGATGCTTT
This sequence comes from Symphalangus syndactylus, assembly GCF_028878055.3. Taxonomy (NCBI): domain Eukaryota; kingdom Metazoa; phylum Chordata; class Mammalia; order Primates; family Hylobatidae; genus Symphalangus; species Symphalangus syndactylus. Next base: position 108,630,991 of record NC_072428.2, read on the forward strand.
TTATTTCTTTATCCCTTTTCATAGATTCATAATTCCACACAGTATCATTTTCCTTCTCCCTGACAAAATTACTTTAAGGACATGAACTCATCCTTTTTTATGAATGCATAGTATTCCATGGTGTATATGTGCCACATTTTCTTATTCCAGTCTATCATTGATGGACATTTGGGTTGGTTCCAAGTCTTTGCTATTGTGAATAGTGCCACAGTAAAAATTACCATCCTCTTAAATAGCAGAAATTTTTTCCCTTATTCAGACATCTGAAATCAGTATCGCTGGGGTCTGGGGCCAAAATAGAGGTGTTAGCAGGGCCCCACTGCCTCTAGAGACTTCCGGAGATAATTAATTCCTTGACTATTTCTATTTCTTTTAGATTTTTGGTGGCTGGGAGGAGGGCAGGGTCTTGCTTTGAGGCTGGAGTGCAGATCACAGCTCATTGCAGCCTTGAGTTACTGGGCTGAAGTGATCCTCCCACCTCAGCCTCTGTAGTAACTGTAAAAACTGGAGTGAACATGTGTTTCATTTCTGTTATTGGTAATTTGTGTCCTTTCTCTTTTTTCCATGATTTGTCTGACTAGAAGTTTATCACTTTTATTGATATACTCAAATAACTAGATTTGATTCCACTGATTTTTTTTCTATTCATTTTCTGTTTTCTATTTCATCAATTTGTATTTTAATGTTTATTATTCTACATCTTCTGTTTAATTTGGGTCCACTTTGCTCTTTCTTTTTATTTCTTCTTTTTTTAAATGTCCGAATGTGTCGTGGAAGCTGAACTTTCCTTTTTAATATAGCTGTTTATTACATTTTATTCCCCAAATGCACTTTGGCCACATCATCAAAATTTTGAGTTCTTGTGCTTTCATTTTCATTCACCTGAAAACACTTTGATTTCCCTTTTGATTTCTTCTTTGACCGATGGGTTATTTAAAAACGTATACTTTTGTTTATAAATATTTGGAAAATGTATTAGTTTCCTAGAATCGCCATAAAAATATACCACAAACTAGGTGGCTTAAAACCAAAGAAACTTATTTTCTTACTGGTATGAAGGCTAGAAGCCTGAAATCAAAGTGTCAGCAGAATTTTGCTCTCTCTTTAAGACTTTGGAAAGAATGATTTCTTGCCGGCATCTGGCTTCTAGTGGTGGCTGGCAGGTCTTGGAATTCCTTGGTTAAATCACTCTGATCTCTCTGCCATCACATGGTGTTCTGTGGGTGTGTCTCTTCGTCTATGTGTCTTTTCTCCTCTTATAAGGACACAAGTCATAAAGAATTAAGGGCCCACCCTACTCCAATATGACCTCATCTTTACTTAACTCGTTACATCTGCAAAATCCCTGTTTCCAAATAAGTTCAAATTCTGAGGTTCTGGGAAGGATGGGAATTTTAATTGACACTATTCAACCCATTATAGGGAAAATTCCACTTTTTTTGTTTCTAATTTTCTAATCTTTCTGGTTTCTAATTAACTTCCGTCGTGGTCAGATTACTTACTTTTTATGTGAGACTTGTTTTGTGGAGCATATTATGCTATCTTGGCAAACGTCTACATCCATTGGAAAATAATGTATATTCTAGTGTTTCTGTATGGAGTTTCTAATGACTATCATTTCAGTCAAGTTGGTTGATAGTTTTATTCAAAGCCTCTGTATACTTATTAATTTTCTATTTTTTCTATTTTAGAAAAATCTAAAAATAAAGTCATCAACCTGTTTATTTCTTCTTCTAGTCCTATCAATTTTCCTTCAAATATATTTAGGTTCTGCTATTAAGTTCATAAACATTTAAAATTGTTACATCTTCTGGATGAGATAACTTTTTGTTGTTATAAAATGACCTGCCTTGTACCTGGTAATATTTTCTGCTTTTAAATCTGCTTTATACAAAACTAATTCCAGATTTTTTGGGATCAGTGTTAGCTTATGTAGTATTTCTTTCATTTACTTTTAAATTCTTTCTGTCATTATATCAAAAGTGTGTCTTTTGAAGATGACGTTAACATGTAACATGAGGTTTGACATAGGTGGGTTTAAATCTAAACAAATTGTTATATTTTCTGTTTGTCTATACCATGTTCAATTTTCCATTTTCTTCCTTCTTTTGTATTGTATAGCTTTATAATCTATTTTTAAAAATCTATGTTGACTGTAATTATAACCCTAGGTTGTATTATTTTTGCAGTTGCTATAGTTTTATAATATATGTATATTTAAAAGATTATTATATTCTTACTTCAAATGATATTATAACATTTCAAATATAGTGTGGGAAACTTAAAATAGTGAACATCATTTCTCCCTTTCAGAATTTGGTGCCACTGTTGCATTGCATTTTACTTCTATATATGTTATAAATCCTACACTACATGATTATATTTTTATATGCTCATTATCTTTAAAAATACATATTATAATGTAATATATAAATATGTAATATATGATTTCTCTATATAATTTACTTATAATTGACTTTCTGATGCTTTTTATTTCTTTATCCCTTTTGGTAGATTCATAATTCCACATAGTATCATTTTCCTTCTACCTGACAAATTTACTTTAACATTCCTTGTTATTCATATTTATGTGTGCTTCAGTCTTTGAGCTCTTGTATGATATAAAATGGTTATTTCGCTTCTGTTTTTGAAGTATATTTTCACTTGGTGTAGAATTCTAGTATATTTTCACTGGCTATAGAATTCTTTCCTCTTAGCAATTTAAAGATATAGCTCCACTGTCTTCATGCTTACACTGTGTTTGAAAAGAAATCTGGTGTCACTCTTATTGTTACTCCTCTACATACAATTTGATTTTTTCCCCCCACTGGCTGTGTTTAAGTTTTCTCTTTGTTACTGATTTCAGAAAATTGACTGTGATATGCTTTAATGTCATTTTCTTCAGTTATATAATTTTTGGCATTGGTTGAGCTTCTTGAATTTGTGGGTTTATACTTTTGATCAAATTTGGAAAATTTTTGGCCAATATTTTCTCAACTATCTTTTTTCAGACCCTCTTCCCAGCTCACATGGAGACTGGAATTGCATGTATATTTGGCTACTTGGTGGTGTCATACAATTCACTAATGTTATATTTGTATATTTGTTTTCATTTATTACCACTCTGTGTTTAAATTTTGCTATGTTTGCAACATTTTCAATCTTTTCTTCTGCTAAGTGTAGGCCATGAATATATAGCTTCCATCAGACTTCTTTTTATCTTTATTTTTCCAACTTTTATTTCAGGTTCAAGGAATATATGTGCAGGTTAGTTATGTGGGTAAATTGCATGTTCACGGAGGTTTACTGTACAGATAATTTTGGCACCCATGTAATCAGTGTAATGTATCACTATGTAATACAGATAATTTTGGCACCCGTGTAGTCACCCAAGTAATACCATATAGGTAGCTTTCAGTCTTCATCCTCCACCTATCATCCTCCACCCAGAAGAGGCCCCAGTGTCTATTGTTCCCTTCTTTGTGTCCACGTGTGTTCAATGTTTAGCTCCCACTCATAAGTGAGAAATGTGGTATTTGGTTTTCTGTTCCTGCATTACTTCACTTAGGGTAATGGCCTCTAACTCCATCCATGTTGCTGCAAAGGACATGATCTCATTCTTTTTTTTATTGACTGGGTAGTATTCTATGGTGTATATGTACCACATTTTCTTTATCCAGTCTACTGTTGATGGTCTACCACCCTTTCCTTTGAGTCCTCAAGTCCATTATGTCATTTCTATGCCTTGGCATCCTCATAGCCTAGCTCCCATTTATGAGTGAGAACATACGATGTTTGATTTTCCATTCCTGAGTTACTTCACTTAGAATAATGGTCTACAGTTCCATCCAGGTTGCTGCAAATGCCATTATTTCATTCCTTTTTATGGCTGAGTAGTGTTCCATGGTGTGTGTATGTATATACACGTACATACACATATATATAGTATGTGGTGTTCGTGTGTATATATATATATAGTGTGTATATATATGGTGTATGTATATATGTATATATGGGGTGTGTGTGTATATATGTGTGTGTTTATATATGCATATATATGTATATATATGTATGTATATCTATTTATATATGTGTGTGTATATATATATCTCAGATTTTCTCTATCCACTCATTGATGGATGGACATTTGGGCTGGCTCCATAGTTTTGCAATTGCGAATTTTGCTGCTATAAACATGTGTATGCAGGTATCTTTTTTGTTTAACGACTCCTTTCCTCTGGGTAGATAACCAGTAGTGAGATTGCTGGATCAATGGTAAATCTACTCTTAGTTCTTTAAGGACCCTCCACACTGTTTTCCATAGTGGTTGTAATTAATTTAATTTTATTTTTTTGCCCAAAGGTAATTCCAGAACAGATTTTTAAATTTTAATTTAGTTGTATGGTTTTTCAAGATCTTCTTGGTACTTATTTCTATTTTTATTGCCATGTTGTCTGAGAGTGAACTGGGATAATTTTAGTGTATATATTTTTTGGATTTGTTGATAATTGGTTTATTACTGAGCATGTGGTCAACTTTAGTCTATGTGCCAAGTGCAGATGAGAAGAATGTATCTTTTTTGTTGGGTGGAGTGCTCTGTAATGTCTATGAGAGTCACTTGATCAAGTGTCAAGTTTAGGTACCAAAAATTTCTGTTAGTTTCCTGCCTTAATGGTCTGTTCAGTTAGTCAGTGGGTGTTGAAGTCTCCCACAATTATTGTGTATTTATCTAAGTTTCTTCGTAAGTCTCTAGCAACTTGTTTCATGAATCTGGCTGCTCCAGTGGGGTGCCATATATATTAGGATAGTTAAGTCTTCTTGTTGAATTGAACCCTTTATTATTATGTAATGCCTTTCTTTGTTCTTTCTGATCATTGTTGGTTTAATGTCTGCTTGGTCTGAAATAAGAATAGCAAGCCCTACTCTTTTGCATTTCTGTTTGTATGATAGATCCTTCTTCATTCTTCTACTTTGAGCCTATGTCCTTGCTTCTTGGTTCTCTAGGTTTGGCAATAAATCGTTAATAGTAAAGAGACACAGATGACTTTACTTAGCCAAAGTTTCTTGTCCCATCTTCTGCCATATCTAGTATCTAGCTGTTGGAGTTGTCTCTCTCATGGGGAATATCTAACTTTTTTTTTCTGGGAATCTCCCATTGGAGACTTTCACACTCTGCTTATACCTTATATACCTTCCCCTCATCTCCTGCTTTCTTCCATTAGTCTAGTGAATTTCTTCACATCTTCAAATAAAATCTTAGATGAGATATTTTTCAGGTATTTAAATGTCCCCTTGACCTATAGAAAGTGTGCCCCCTTACCCTAACCTTACTTTCAGTGTAAGTGTGCAACTTCCTGTCATTACAGCTACCTGCTGTCATCCTGTGCTTGCAGAGAATGACCTAGCCAGCTCTTACTCTTAGTAGTGTCAGTACCATCTCTCTATTAGTCCATTTTTGCATTGCTATTAAAAAATACCTCAGACTAGGTAATTTATAAAGTAAGGAAGCTTAATTGGCTCTTGGTTCTGCAGGTTGTACAGGAAACATAGTTTTTTAACATTATGAATAAAATCATTAAATAACATTGACAGTTCTAAAATAAGCATGCAGTACATATAGGTGCCCTTTACCTATAAAAGCTGGTGCATAGAAGCAAAGTAATGACTTTTTAATGCCAATATTACTGTATTACTGAGAATTTGGAAGGGGAAGAATATAAAAATTAGCATTATTATAGTAATACTCTATTCTAAATATCTAAGCAAATCAGAGTATTATATTTTTATTTATATGCAAGAAAAAACTTGAGAAATATATGCTAAATGACTATATTACAGAATACAGCAACTCAAAAATCAATGACTTATGATGGCCAGACCCTTGCAATTTAATTGAGTCATATAATTGCTTACGAGTGAAGATAACATCAGATATGCTACTGCTTATCAATATAACTGTAAAGGAAATGGTGATTCAAAATGAAATTGACAGTAGTAAGATGTAAAATACAAACTGTCATTAAAACAATCAAGAAAAATTTAATTTTGATGAATTTTGAAGCCTTTTTATTCATTTCCAATTTAATTATTTTGAGGAATACTAATACTTATTAGAACTTTAAGGATATCATAATGCAGTATCTCTTATGTCCACAAGTGTTTAAATCAATTTGTAAATGAATATAACTAATAAACCATTATTTGTACAAATTTGTAAAAAGTACCTTATGTATACAAAAGAAAGGTTCTGATTGAATTAGAATCAACCTCAATACAGATTGTTGATTTTTATACAGTGTACAATTCAATTCAAATTTACTACACACACACACACACACACACACTCAACTTTAGTTATATCCAAAATGTGTGAAAGTATAATCTATGGCTGCTTTTTTACTGCAATGAAAGAATTGAGTGCTTCTACTTGTGCTGGTATGGGGTTACAGGCATGAGCCACCGTGCCTTGCCTCATTTCCCCTTTTATATGAGCCCAACTTTGAGTGTATAAAAGAGTCTCTTATAGAGGGGTAAGTTCCAGCGTCTAACATTCTGTGTCTCCCCACCTTTTTTTTAAATCTAGTTTTATTTAGTAGGCCAGGAAACTATTATTTCCTCTAGCGTGAGAAAACTGTTATGACTGATAACTATGGCTGTTGTAAACTGATGGGCGACCTTCAATATCTATTTCCCCCTTCCTTTATTATGAAATTTTTAAAATTTTAATTGGGAAACTTGCCACTATAAAAAAATGCCAATTATATTTCTTAGCCTCCTTCAAAGATAGATATGGCCATGTTACCAAGTTATGACCAAAGACATATACGTGTATGTGGTATTAACAACTTACAGGTTGTACCATTAAATGGAATGGCTTGCCCTTAATTTAAGTATAATTTTTAGAAAGATAAAATATTATGGCACTGAAGCAAATAGAAAAAGAGTATGTGTCAAAGATGTTATTTAACATAATAATTAATGAGGGAACAAGCACGATGTTATGACAGGTTAAAAGACCATCTGAAAATCAAGAATATTATAGGCAATTTAACAAAAAAAAATGTCAAAATAAGATGATTGAGTTACATATAAAACAGGATAGTGGCTAACAGGGTCATAACATTAACAAATTAGCAAGCAACTTCACTAAGACTGAGACAGTTAATTAATAACAGTGAGGTTAACTAAGTACATTCTCCAGTGCTTGTGTGGACTTTGCTTCCCTAAGACATTGAGAAGATTTACCATCCATTTTTTTTCTTTGTTCCTAAGTTTTAGGTAATTTTTCTGTCACATTCCAGGTTTTTTTTTTTCATGGAATGTTAATTATTGCCAGGAGCTGAAGTAAACATCCTAATTCTAAAGATATGTCTTATAAATGAAAGGGAAACATGTTTAGGAGGGTCATGGGTACCTAAGAGCAACAAAGACATGGACTTTTCTTGAGAAGACTCTGGATCTTATGTAGATAGGGCAGCTTTATTGATAAAATGTTCTGGGTTCTCTATAGCTAAGTCTTTATCTTAACTAACATAATTTTCTACCAAAAGTTGGTCACTAAAATAAAAACTAATTTTTTTAACAGTTGACTGGAATGCACTGAGGAAGCATATATTGTGTACTAGGAAACTTGCAAATCCTGCTAATCCATAGCCAGGTATAACTGCTGCTTGCAATATATCGGAATCCAGGCCACAAGTTGACTGAATTTACAAGTGATTTCAGAATTAATATTGGTTTGTGTCAGTTTCTTCTCTCACCAAAGACCTATAGGTGGGAGAAGAAATCAAGCCGTACTTGCATATGTTGAAAGCAGAGAAGGAAGGGAGTACAGCTTTGCTAAGGGAGACTCTTGATGCCTGTAGCCTGCCCTCTAGATTGAGGGATAAAACTATAATTGGAAGCCTGTCAGGTCAAAACAATGCATGATTCTGTACCTTCAAATTAAACCAGTGACATCAGGAAGCTCTGAAAGAGTGAAGACTGATTTTGTCCAAGCCTCTGTACTTGACTAGACCACAACCTTGATTATTATATGAGAATGGCATACATTTTTGCCTTGTTTATACCGCTGTGTTTTGGGGTATCTTTTTAAAAGATAATCCTAAACCTGGTTAAATAATACAAGCATTGTTTTAAATATAGTGTGCATTTCTCTAGTACTTCAGGTTCTTAGCTTTTTATATTCAAAAGTTTGGACTCCCCCAAATCAAAAACTTTGATGACCTAGAGAAAAAAGATCCTTTAGTTCTGCTGTCTTTCTCAGGCAAGGAATGCTGCTGATTCTTTGAAGAAAGGGCAAAGAGTGTTAGGAAACTGTGTTCATATGTGCATGTCTGCATCAAGAAATAGCCCCAGATATTATTCTGCCATAGAAAAAAGTCTTTTCATCTTGTTTACTTCAATCTTGAGAGAAATGTACATTATTGTTTCATCTCTCTCCCTCAAGATTGCTATATCACACATGGAATATTACTTTTAACTGCTTTATTTGCTTTCAAGATATCCCAAGCATACACCTCGTTGGCTCAGTTACTCTCAAATTTTATTACATTGCTATGTAATTTCAAATTCTCATTCTTTGCAAACTATTTCAAGTCTTTTTCAATATCTTAAAAAATCCCAAACACTCCCTCTGTTTCCATGTGTACCTCATGGAGAACATTTAAGGATATTAGCTACAACACTATTAAATCCTCAATATCACATTTATAATCCAACCATCTTTGACACATCTTTAACATCAGCCATTCTTTTTAGATTGGTTTCATTAGTGACGGTATGGCTCCCCTTAGCTAAAGCAAAATAATCTCCCGTGCTTTAAATATTTTTTAAAGTGGGAGTTTCCTCGCACTTTTTTTCTGAGCATTATCAGTTATTCCTTCTTTCTTCTCTATATTCACTAGTTGTTTTTAACTGGATTAATTCTATGACTATAATAAACATGACTGAAAAAGAAATTCCTCCCTTAACACCATGTATTCCTCCCCTACTTGACTTACCTCTTGTCTTCCATCCACAGCCCAACTTCTCAAAACATATTTTTTTATAACCACAGGATTAATTTGTTCACTTGGCACACACTTGTCATCCCTATATGTCTCAAAACATGGGTTCCATGTTGTTAAAGCTCATGTGTATTTTCAGTCCTCACCTTCCTTCTTTATTCCTAAAACACTCTCATTGGCTTGTGTGATTGTGCTTTCTCTTGTTATTTTCCCCTGGGCATTGCTCCTTCTCCTTTCCTGGTTTCTCTTTCCTGGTTTCTCTTCATTTCCGTGGACATGGAATAGGGAGTTTCCTTAAAGTGCTGATACCCTCTCTCTACTGACTCTTTATATGGCATTATATATCACCATAGTCTAAATTCTGCTATTGAGTATTAATTGATTGCCAAGACCTCTCCTCTGAGCTTATGTCCAACTGCCTTCCTAAGATAAAAACTAGGAGGCCTTATGGACAACTGAAATTTGACATGTTTAAGATTAAACATATGATGCTTCCCAACAATACGTCTTGCCGTATCCTATCAACTTTAACTTAAATATCTTTCAAATATTTCAGCTTCTCTCCATCTGCACTGCCACCACCTTAATCTAAGCTACAATCATATTCCACCTAATCTAGAGCAGTAGACCCTTGGTAACTTTTCCCTCAGACATGTTGGGGACCCCTGGAATTTGCATTCTGCAGTAAAGGCATATTTTAAAAAACAGACGTCTACTTACGTTTCCTGGCATAAACATTTAGATGACTTACCTTTACACGTGGGATACAGACTTAACTATAAGCATGTCCTATAGTCTGGCATGGAGGGGTCCCTGGGCATATGCTACCCTTTGATGTCTGTTCTGTTATCCTCAACTTCTTTTAGTTCTTCAACTGTGTCATGCTTTTTTTCTACCACATAGTCTTTGCATATGTTCCCTTTCTCTAGGTTTTTCTCCAACTCTTGGCACAGGAACCCCCTACACATTTTTCCATGATACTTCCCAGGCTTTTTGTATTTCTATGACCAATATTTACTCGTTCAAGTCTAGTTTAGGTATTGTAGTGCAGATAAACTTGCATATGAAGTGGTTCCTTCTCACTAGAGTTTACATTCTGCTTTAGACAGATGAAGTAAAATACCAATACAAAAAATTACAACATAGTACCCATATTTCAATGCAATTATATTTTAAAAGAACGCATGCATTTAACATCTTCTGTGTATGAAGGATTGTAAGAGGCCTCGTCATGTGTTTTGTACTACAGAAGTTCTCAGTTTATCATAGTTAACAGGCCAGGTGTCGGGGCTCACACCTCTAATCCTCATACCTATAATACCAGCCCTTTAGGCAGCCAAGGTGGGAGGCTCACTTGAGCTTAGGGGTCTGAGACCAGCTGGAGCAGTATAATGAGACCCCATCTCTACAAACGATAAAAAATTAATCTGGTGTGGTGATGCAGGCCTGTAGTCCCAGCTACTTGAAAGGCTAAGGTGAGAGAATTACTTGAGCCCAGGAGGTTGAGGTTGCAGTGAGCTGTTATCATGATACTGTACTCCAGCCTTGGTAACAGAGCAAGCCACTGTCTCAAACAAACAAATTATTATAGTTAACAGCTTATTATAGAAACTGTATAAAAAGAAGCTTATTTTGATAGAAAAAAGATGCAAAAGACTATAATAGTTTATATATTATAATGAGGGATATAGCAGGGTTACACAAGAGAAATAAAAGATAATACATATTATGAGTTTAGTTGTGGGCAAAAATAATATAAAGAACTTTAATGGAAAATGACTTTAACTGGGGCTTTACCATTTAAGAATGGTGGGTAGAATTTGGATATATAAAGATGTTTCTACCATGAACAAATAATATTTATAAAGAGACAAAGATAAAAAAGGTCCAGTCTTTTTTAGGATGCAAAAGGTGATCATTTTGATTATTACAAAGGAATCATGTAAATAAGATAGTAAGAATAAACAGTTAAATTTGGGTCATATTTTTGAATTTCCTAGTAAAATATTAAAGAGATGGTAGTTCTAGCTTCTCTCACAAATATAAAATATATGTCTGTAAAAAAGATTTCTATTTTAATGACCTTTTTAGGTTAAAATCTCACATTGTGGGAGATGGAGCAGATTTACCTAAATAAATTATGTTATTATGACATTCTGTATCCTTATCATGCTATGTGTATTACATTAAACTACCTATTTTAATGGCTTAAGTCATGGTTTGTTCTCCCAAACTGTCATATATCAAACACTTAGAAAATGTTTGATTAACAAATAAATATTTCTGGCTTTGGAATATAAAGTCGGTTACAATATGGGTTTTGAGTCTTATAAGTAATCTTAAATTAAAACAAATTATCAGTGTTAACTGGAACTTTGTTTTGGGAGTATCAAATAAGTTTTTAAAATCATTTATCTGGGATGATAATATGGTTTAGCTGTGTCCCCACCCAAATCTCATCTTGAATTGTAGCTCCCATGTGTTGTGGAAGGGACCTAGTGGGAGGTGATTGAACTATGGGGCAGGCCTTTCTTGAGCTGTTCTTGTGATAGTGAATGAGTGTCACAAGATCTGATGGTTTTAAAAATGGGAGTTTCCCTGCACAAGGTCTCTCTTTGCCTGCTGCCATCCATGTAAGAGATGACTTGCTCCTCCTTGCCTTCCACTATGATTGTGAGGCCTCCCCAACCATGTGGAACTGTAAGTCGATTAAACCTCTTTGTTTTGTAAATTGCCCAGTCTTGGGTATGTCTTTATCAGCAGCATGAAAACAGACTAGTACAGATGAATAGCATTATCTTGAAGAAAAATGTTTAAAAAATAATAAAACCCACCCCATAAATCTATTAAATTATAGGAATTTCTGAAGGTAGCTTGGCAAAGCCTCGGAGACAATATCTATGTTCATATCTGTCTTCATCATCAAGTGTCCAGCTAAGTTACTTTTTAATTTAAGTGTTTTTTTTTTCATGGAAATATAAAACAATATGTGCTTCTTTCACAACTGGGGTTTGGAAACAGCCAAATGATCCAGACTGAAGGTCAGGCCTGGTTATCTATGCAGGTATTCAGGGTTAAATTCAGGTGTGCCTGTGGAAGGAGTAAAAGCAGCGACAGATAGCCTGGATGTCAGTGATCTAGAAGAAGAATATAATTCCAGGAAAGAATGCACCTAACAGAAAAGCAATTAAACAAGGATGGAATAATAATTAAAATGCAGTTATCATAAACCAACGTATCAGTGTAGACAGGAGAAAGGCAGGTAAGCCTTTAGAAGTTAATGCATCAGAAAATGTCAGATTAGTGGCATCTGGAATTATGCCAACAGGTTTGAGAAAACCCTTGAGGTGTGACCGTAGTCCAAATACTGGGTTGGAGAATTACTCAGGTTGAGTATCTTTCATTAACCTTAACTGTGGTGAGTATTGGTCCCATAACATGGGTTGAGTGAGCTTCCAGGATGGCCTAACACTGATTGATCTAACGAAACAGTCAAAGAGGGATAATAATATAATGAATCTACCTTGACGTGCCTTCTTAAAGTCACCATTGTAAACATCAGTTATTCTGCTTTGCTGTATGTGATGTTCAGTAATTACTTTGTGACATGTTAGTGTCCCATGCCCTTCAGTCTGGAGAACAGAGCCCATACCATGTAGTAAAATGGAGAGCATGTAAATCTCAGAACTAGTTAGCCTGTCGGAAGAACTAAAAAGCCACACAGGGGCCATGAAGCAATCCAAAGAATAGCAACAGGAAGATGTTACTATCTTTCCTTGGGCTATAAGGATCAAAGAAAGATACTTTCACCAGGGCTCACAGCCATGAAGGCAGATGCTGTCCAGGGAGATGTAGAGACATGGAAAAGACATAGCTAAGAACACAAATGGTATTCCACACCAGTAGTACTCAATGAGCTATAAGGGACATCCCTGCTCTGAGCTTGATCTCTTATTAAAATAAATTTATTAAAGTATGAAATTTAAACTATGTATTTTTTAGTTTCTTTGAGGTACTATGCTTATACCTTCTAAAATATAATGGCTATGAAGTGCAAAATTGTGATTATTTTTTGTTGTGAAAACAAGACTCCAAGTATATAATGGATAAATTACTCCATTTAAATTTAACATTGACTAAACATGTTAGTCAGTTATATCTATCTGTGTCAGAATAAAAAATCAGTCAGTTTGTCATTATGTTTATCAAAACCAATAATTTATTAAAAATGTGAACTTGTGGAAGGTCATCAAGACAAGGTAAATTAAATAGAAAAACATAATATCTTTTTCTCTTTAGCCTTTGAAACTTCTTGCACAATACGTTTTAAGCAATTTACCATTTGACAGATTTCAGGTTTGATGGATTTTGTTTATAATTTTACTGGACAGGGTGAGAAAAGAAACTGCTTTTAAAAAAAGGCCAGAATATAGAGAAATTTATTTGTCCCACTGTTAAAGAGCTTTACAAGGGAAATTTTTCATTTCAGTGTTTGAAAATCTTATTGGGTTTCTTACTTTAGATAATTACTTCTTCAAATAAATTTTGCCCACTAATTTCCTCTGGGACTTAACTTGCCCACTTGTCATTCAGTGTATTCCTAGAGAGTAACTTGTTTTGTGTTTTCTGAAATCGATTCCAATTGTTAATTCTGATGTGAAATCAAGATAGCTCTCCTTTGAGATTTCAATTTATTCAAATTTCTTTTACTAAAATTTTCACTCTTTATATAGGCTGGCCACATTTTTCAAATATTTGTCTTCTAAATTACTGTATTAACTTTCTACCTTTTAAAATCTATTATAAAAACAGTATCTTTTGTATTTTTCCAGGAGGAAATTATTATTTTTTAATACATTTTACTTCATTCTAAATGGCTTTTTTTCTCCGGCATGTCTTAGAGAGTTTTAGGCTATTTCTCCGTGTGTAGCTGAAGAATACTTACCTTATTTTAAAGATTCAGAAACAACACTAGACTCTATAATAAAATAAATGATTTATTACTCCCTGTCCAGGAAATATCATTATTTTATTTTTCTGGCTTTTGTATCTTGTGAAAAGATAACAACTTTAACTTGGTTTGGTAATGATGCATATATCGTATTTTTTTCTCCCTATGACACATTAAACTGCAGATGATATGACTTTGACACTCATTCAGCTGAATTTCATCTGAAATGCTTTCCACAACTGAACAATATCAAGCATTTGGCTCATTTCCAGATATAATTAAACAGCAAACTCATTGCCGACTACATTTAACTCATTCTGTTGATTTTCTTTTGTAAAGACATATAGATTCAGTTTATTTTAAGCTGGATTTCCTTTCTTGTGTATTTTTCTTTCCAGAAGTACTGAATTTTGCTCACTTGAGAAACACATGCATCTGTGTGTTCATGTGCGTGCACATAAACACAGACACACACAAACGAGTAAGCCCTGATATCTCATACAATTTTGAGACATAGAATTCTTTTCAATTGAATTCCATTTTAGTGGCCAGCTAATTAAATGCTACTATCTGCTATTTCAGGTTTAAGAGCTTTTAAAAAAAAATCAGAAGGATCATATTTTTCAAATGATATCTGATACAGAAGTTTGATGTAAGGAATGAGAATATTTTGATTTAAAAGTGAGTGTAGGGCCAAAATTCCACATTGTTGTACTTTCCATTCTATGCAGAAGCCTCTGAAGAGTGTATAATACAAGGAAGTATTTTTCCTGGCAGTCCTTACTAAGTGAAACAATTCTGAGTGTGATTGGTGGGAATACATTCTACATGTTTAGAATTGAGGAACTTCTCATGGGTCATCAGTGTTACATTAGCTTTTTATTTTGGCATTTTTCATATATCAGCTCTGTCAGGAATGTTTTCTACCTATTTCTTTGTTGTTAATTTTCCCTTAGACCTTACCCACTAGAGTGGAATGATCAGGCTCAACCAGAAAACTGAACCACAGGGCTAGACGCCCCATGAGTGGAGTCAGTGCTTCCCCTTTTCCATTCTCTGTCATATGAAGTAGGCTTCATACAGGCAAACATACAGGGTTGTTTTATCCAGTAGGTAGAAAAGAGTCAGGGATCAATAATCTCAGATCAGAAAGGTGAGGAGAGGAATGACCCAGCCTATTCTTATTTCAGGGATTCAGACAGAGATATCCAGGTGTATTGTCATGGTGTCATATTTATGAATGGATTCTTCTTCTAGAAAACATAATGCAGGCTTGCTCTCAACACTATAATATTTGACAGAGGAAAAGAAAAATTGGAGGAAGTAGGCATGATATTTATGTAAACTATATAAATTCTCGTGTTACCTCCTATCCTTATTTCCTGCCTTCCCACAGCCCGTAATATTTCAGCAAGATGTCTAATGGTGACTGACATTTATTTCCATACATATTAAATTTTAATACAAGTTCACTTAATCATGCAAACTGTGTCTTCAGTCTCTTATTATCCCTCTTGTTTTACTAAATTGCCAGTAAAACGGATTCCTTGATCAGCTGAAAAGCAGGGGGTACAAAATAAAATAACATTTTATTTTATAGACCTCTAACAGAGTTTGAGGCATTTGTCTCACTTGCCAGCTATGCAAATCCATGTTGAGAATAAGCATTCATTCTGGTCAAGATCCACCAGTATCTACTTGAAGCTATGGTTAGTGGGCCTAAAATACATATTTAATAGCTGTGTGCTGGCCTTAATTCTCTTGGTTCACAGCCCATAGTTACCTTTAATCTCTGATGCTCTGTTACAAAATCAAAACATTTGATAGTCACATTTCAAGCTTCTAAATGGAATAATAAGATAAGGCTCATATCACTATTCCTGCCAAAACCATATAACTGCATAAAAATAAGAAAAAATTTGAAACAAATTCAAATTGAGGACGTTTTACAAAATAGCTGGCCAGTGACCTTCAAAAGTGTCAAGGTCCTTGTAATGGACGGAAAATTTGTGTCCTTCCCCTCCAAATTTATATATCGAAGCCCTCCCCACCAGTGTAAGGTATTGGGAAATGGGGCCTTTGTGAGGAAATTAGGTTTAGATGAGGTCATGAGGGCATGATCCCCTAATGGAGTTAGTGTCCTTCATTTTCTTTTTTTTTTTGAGATGGAGTCTCGCTCTGTCACCTCGGCTGGTGTGCAGTGGAGCAGTTTCGGTTCACTGCAATCTCCACCTCTTGAGTTCAAGCGATTCTCCTGCCTCATCCTCCTGAGTAGTTGGGACTATAGGTGCGTGCCACCACGCCCAACTAGTTTTTGTATTTTTAGTAGAGACGGGGTTTCACCATGTTGGCCAGGATAGTCTCGATCTCTTGACCTCGTGATCTGCCCTCCTTGGCCTCCAAAGTGCTGACATTGCAGGTGTGAGCGACTATGCCTGTCCTAGTGTCCTTCTAAGACGAGGAAAGAGATCACAGCTCTCCCTCTTCACCATGTAAGGACACAGTGAGGAGACAGGCATTGGTAAGCCAGAAGGAGAGCTCTTACTAGGAACCAAATTGCCTGGCACCTTGATCTTGGACTTCCTGGCCTCCAGAACTGTGAGAGGTAAGTGTCAATTGGTTAAGCTATCCAGCCTATGGTATTTTGTTTTATCAGCCTGAGCAAACTTAACACAGCCCTGAAAGCAAAAGAAGACTGAAGAACTGTCAAATATTAGAAAAGACAAAGGAGACAGGACAACTAAATTCAACAGGGGTTTGGAGAGTCAATCTTGTCTGAGGAGGAACAGTCATATGCAGGCCAAGTGCACGATGTTGAATAATGTCATCAAGGAGTTAATATTACTGTATTGATGCTATTTTCCTTGTTTACAAAAACTGTTTTATGTTTGCCTAAAACAGGAAGCAACTAAAAAGGAGAGGAGAATATACTGGAATATACTGTGGAAACTCACAGAACTAAAAGTATTAGGGAAGTTGAGGATGGGTTATGAAAACTCTCTTTAATGTATCTATAATTTTTCTGTAAAAAATTATCTCAAAACAAGAGGCTGAAACAAAGAATGAATGGGTAAGACTTCCACATTTAAATAGGAAAAAAATTAATTTTAAATGAAAAAAACTTCCACTGGCATCATTATCATTTAACATTATTTCAAAAGCTGTAAATAATGCAATTTAGACACAAAAACGAAGAAGCCTATTAGCACAAAAAAAACTTATAAATTTTTTTTCTTTTTATTATTATTATTATTATTATACCTTAAGTTTTAGGATACATGTGCACAATGTGCAGGTTTGTTACATATGTATCCATGTGCCATGTTGTGTGCTGCACCCATTAACTCGTCGTCATTTAGCATTAGGTATATCTCTTAATGCTGTCCCTCCCCCCTCCTCCCACCCCACAACAGTCCCTGGAGTGTGATCTTCCCCTTCCTGTGTCCATGTGTTCCCATTGTTCAATTCCCACCTATGAGTGAGAACATGCGGTGTTTGATTTTTTGTCCTTGCGATAGTTTACTGAGAATGATGGTTTCCAGTTTCATCCATGTCCCTACAAAGGACACGAACTCATCATGTTTTATGGCTGCATAGTATTCCATGGTGTATATGTGCCACATTTTCTGAATCCAGTCTATCGTTGTTGGACATTTGGGTTGGTTCTAAGTCTTTGCTATTGTGAATAGTGCCGCAATAAACATATGAGTGCATGTGTCTTTATAGCAGCATGATTTATAGTTCTTTTGGTATATACCCAGTAATGGGATGGCTGGGTCAAATGGTATTTCTAGTTCTAGATCCCTGAGGAATCACCACACTGACTTCCACAATGGTTGAACTAGTTTACAGTCCCACCAACAGTGTGAAAGTGTCCCTATTTCTCCACATCCTCTCCAGCACCTGTTGTTTCCTGACTTTTTAATGATTGCCATTCTAACTGGTGTGAGATGGTATCTCATTGTGGTTTTGATTTGCATTTCTCTGATGGCCAATGATGATGAGCATTTTTTCATGTGTTTTTTGGCTGCATAAATGTCTTCTTTTGAGAAGTGTCTGTTCATGTCCTTCGCCCACTGGTTAATGGGTTTTTTTTTTTTTTTCTCGTAAATTTGTTTGAGTTCATTGTAGATTCTGGATATTAGCCCTTTGTCAGATGAGTAGGTTGCAAAAATTTTCTCCCATTTTGTAGGTTGCCTGTTCACTCTGATGGTAGTTTCTTTTGCTGTGCAGAAGCTCTTTAGTTTAATTAGATCCCATTTGTCAATTTTGGCTTTTGTTGCCATTGCTTTTGGTGTTTTAGACATGAAGTCCTTGCCCATGCCTATGTCCTGAATGGTATTGCCTAGGTTTTCTTCTAGGGTTTTTATGGTTTTAGGTCTAACATGGAAGTCTTTAATCCATCTTGAGTTAATTTTTGTATAAGGTGTAAGGAAGGGATCCAGTTTCAGCTTTCTAAGTATGTCTAGCCAGTTTTCCCAGCACCATTTATTAAATAGGGAATCCTTTTCTCATTGCTTGTTTTTGTCAGGTTTGTCAAAGATCAGATAGTTGTAGATATGCAGCATTATTTCTGAGGGCTCTGTTCTGTTCCATTGATCTAAGTCTCTGTTTTGGTACCAGTACCATGCTGTTTTGGTTACTATAGCCTTGTAGTATAGTTTGAAATCAGGTAGCGTGATGCCTCCAGCTTTGTTCTTTTGGCTTCGGATTGACTTGGCAATGCGGGCTCTTTTTTGCTTCGATATGAACTTTAAAGTAGTTTTTTCCAATTCTGTGAAGAAAATCATTGGTAGCTTGATGGGGATGGCATTGAATCTATAAATTACCTTGGGCAGTATGGCCATTTTCACGATATTGATTCTTCCAACCCATGAGCATGGAATGTTCTTCCATTTGTTTGTATCCTCTTTTATTTCATTGAGCAGTGGTTTGTAGTTCTCCTTGAAGAGGTCCTTCATGTCCCTTGTAAGTTGGATTCCTAGGTATTTTATTCTCTTTGAAGCAATTGTGAATGGGAGTTCACTCATGATTTGGCTTTCTGTCTGCGATTGGTGTACAAGAATGCTTGTGATTTTTGTACATTGATTTTCTATCCTGAGACTTTGCTGAAGTTGCTTATCAGGTTAAGGAGATTTTGGGCTGAGACAATGGGGTTTTCTAGATATACAATCATGTCATCTGCAAACAGGGACAATTTGACTTCCTCTTTTCCTAATTGAATACCCTTTATTTCCTTCTCCTGCCTGATTGCCCTGGCCAGAACTTCCAACACTATGTTGAATAGGAGTGGTGAGAGAGGGCATCCCTGTCTTGTGCCAGTTTTCAAAGGGAAGGCTTCCAGTTTTTGCCCATTCAGTATGATATTGGCTGTGGGTTTGTCATAGATAGCTCTTACTATTTTGAGATACGTCCCATCAATACCTAATTTATTGAGAGTGTTTAGCATGAAGGGTTGTTGAATTTTGTCAAAGGCCTTTTCTGCATCTATTGAGATAATCATGTGGTTTTTGTCTTTGGTTCTGTTTATATGCTGGATTACATTTATTGATTTGCGTATGTTGAACCAGCCTTGCATCCCAGGGATGAAGCCCACTTGATCATGGTGGATAAGCTTTTTGATGTGCTGCTGGATTCGGTTTGCCAGTATTTTATTGAATATTTTTGCATCAATGTTTGTTAGGGATATTGGTCTGAAATTCTCTTTTTTCATTGTGTCTCTGCCAGGCTTTGGTATCAGGATGATGCTGGCCTCATAAAATGAGTTAGGGAGGATTCCCTCTTTTTCTATTGATTGGAATAGTTTCAGACGGAATGGTACCAGCTCCTCCTTGTACCTCTGGTAGAATTCAGCTGTAATCCGTCAGGTCCTGGACTCTTTTTGGTTGGTAAGCTATTGATTATTGCCACAATTCAGAGCCTGTTATTGGCCTATTCAGAGATTCAACTTCTTCCTGGTTTAGTCTTGGGAGGGTGTATTTGTCGAGGAATTTATCCATTTCTTCTAGATTTTCTAGTTTATTTGCATAGAGGTGTTTGTAGTATTCTCTGATGGTAGATTGTATTTCTGTGGGATCGGTGGTGATATCTGCTTTATCATTTTTTATTGCGTCTATTTGATTCTTCTCTCTTTTCTTTTTTATTAGTCTTGCTAGCGGTCTATCAATTTTGTTGATCTTTTCAAAAAACCAGCTCCTGGATTCATTAATTTTTTGAAGGGCTTCTTGTGTCTCTATTTCCTTCAATTCTGCTTTGATTTTAGTTATTTCTTGCCTTTTGCTAGCTTTTAAATGTGTTTGCTCTTGCTTTTCTAGTTCTTTTAATTGTGATGTTAGGTTGTCAGTTTTGGATCTTTCCTGCTTTCTCTTGTGGGCATTTAGTGCTATAAATTTCCCTCTACACACTGTTTTGAATGTGTCCCAGAGATTCTGGTATATTGTGTCTTTGTTCTTGTTGGTTTCAAAGAACATATTTATTTCTGCCTTCATTTCATTATGTACCCAGTAGTCATTCAGGAGCAGGTTGTTCAGTTTCCATGTAGTTGAGCGGTTTTGAGTGAGTTTCTTAATCCTGAATTCTAGTTTGATTGCACTGTGGTCTGAGAGACAGTTTGTTATAATTTCTGTTCTTTTACATTTGCTGAGGAGAGCTTTACTTCCAACTATGTGGTCAATTTTGGAATAGGTGTGGTGTGGTGCTGAAAAAAATGTATATTCTGTTGATTTTGGGTGGAGAGTTCTGTAGATGTCTATTAGGTCCGCTTGGTGCAGAGCTGAGTTCAATTCCTGGGTATCCTTGTTAACTTTGTGTCTCGTTGATCTGTCTAATGTTGACAGTGGGGTGTTAAAATCTCCCATTATTATTGTGTGGGAGTCTAAGTCTGTTTGTAGGTCACTCAGGACTTGCTTTATGAATCTGGGTGCTCCTGTATTGGGTGCATATATATTTAGGATAGTTAGCTCTTCTTGTTGAATTGATCCCTTTACCATTATGTAATGGCCTTCTTGGTCTCTTTTGATCTTTGTTGGTTTAAAGTCTATTTTATCAGAGACTAGGATTGCAACTCCTGCCTTTTTTTGTTTTCCATGTGCTTGGTAGATCTTCCTCCATCCCTTTATTTTGAGTCTATGTGTGTCTCTGCGTGTGAGATGGGTTTCCTGAATACAGCACACTGATGGATCTTGACTCCTTATCCAATTTGCCAGTCTGTGTCTTTTAATTGGAGCATTTAGCCCATTTACATTTAAAGTTAATATTGTTATGTGTGAATTTGGTCCTGTCATTATGATGTTAGCTGGTTAATTTGCTCATTAGTTGATGCAGTTTCTTCCTAGCCTTGATGGTCTTTACAATTTGGCATGTTTTTGCAGTGGCTGGTACCGGTTGTTCCTTTCCATGTTTAGTGCTTGCTTCAGGAGCTCTTTTAGGGCAGGCCTGGTGATGACAAAATCTCTCAGCATTTGCTTGTCTATAAAGGATTTTATTTCTCCTTCACTTATGAAGCTTAGTTTGGCTGGATATGAAATTCTGGGTTGAAAATTCTTAAAACTTACAAATTTTACAAGTGATATAGTCACATATTTTGCATACTTTAAAAAGTCAACTGAAAACTGCTAAAATTATATGTATCGTATAAGCAATAATATACCTAGTTATAGGAGGAACACACTCATGTAGGCTCAAGTAGAGCATGCAACCAATACATTAGGGTAGTATTCTCATGTATTTTGTATTAGGTTGGTGCAAAAGCAATTGCTGTTTTTGCCATTACATTCAAATTGCAAAAACCTCAATTACATTTGCACTAGCCTAATAGATTGGCACTTTTTGTTGTAACAAGCTGTAAGTGCTGGCATGTGACCGTGACCCTGGCTTAAGTAAACCAAGTGTTCTGTTCCTAATATATGGCGCACACACACAGAGAGAGAGAGAGAGAGAGAGAACAACATAAGCCAGAACAGGATCAGAGCTTGAAATGTAGCCAGTTCTATGAATCCCAAGTCTTTTTATCTAGAGCTTTAAAGAGAATATAAACTTTTCCTCCTGCAAAATTGCATAGATTACACAATACGTGCTTGAATATGGTAGTCGTGGTGGCAGGGGGTGGAGCCTGTGCCTGGACTCACAATTACAGGCTCCCATTTACCAAGATTAATCTAACTACTGTTACTGCCAAATATCTAACTTGACATCAATAGAAATCAATGATAAGTCGCTGATATAACATTATTAACAAGAGAAACAAACCACATAGTAGCAAATTGGTACTATATCCTTTCTACTCTACACAAGGTAGTAATTAATTCATTCTGACAATAACCAACTCTTTTCACTGCATGTCTTTGCATTTCCTGTGCATAGGGCACATGCACATGAACTCACAAAATGTTTGATCCACCAACACAGCACAATATATTAAAATACATCACATCTTAATAGCACAGAAGTTGCAGAAATTAATGCATGAGAATGGGGTGTGCTGGTCCTGTCATATACCATATATGGAATCACCCAGAAATTAGCAGCATACAGCAATAAAGCAATGGAAGAGCAGCCTGATGAAGTTGCAATGCAGGTGCGAGTTTTGAGATGATGCCCATGAAGATGAGTTGTCATCTGACATGAAACCACTCTAAATTAATAACCATTATACAGTCTGCAAGCTCATTGTATAAAATATAGCAAGGGGTAGAAACAGATATGGCTCCCATTACCCTCATCCCAATGACCCCCATGGGGAATTTTTCCCTCAACTTGAGTCTCTGTTGATTTAATGGTTCTCTTTCCGGAAAAGGGAATACTTCTACCAGAGGAAACAAAAGTCAGTAAACTTTAAGCTAAATCTGCTGCCCAGGAACTTTCGTTTTCTCTCTACAAAAAATCAGCAGGTAAAAAGTAGACTACCTCTTCTAGCAAGGGCAATTGGACCTGATCTGCAGGTTGAGGTAGAATGGCTGTTATGTAATGAGATAAGCAGATATTTGTTTGGTACTCAGATGTGTCACCTGGCCAACTCTTAGATTTTTCTTGAACAGTTTTAAGTAATTTTTTTTGGAATTGTGTTGAATTTATAGATCAAATTGGGGAGAATTGATATGGTATACCTCTCTATCTATGGAGGTCTTCTCTGATTTCTTTCATGAGAATTTGTAACATTCAGCATAAACATCATGCACATATTTTGTTTAGGTTTATACTTAAATGCCCCATTTTGGGGGGGGGGGTGTTATAAGTAGTATTTGTGTTTGATTTCAAATTTCACTGTGTGCATTTCTCATATATAGGAATATAATTGACTTTTTGTGTATTGGTCTTGAATACTCTGACCTTGGTAAATTATTTATTACTTTCATCCTGTTTGGTGTCCTCTGATATTATTGGATTTGGGGTTTAGCATCTGTCAGTAATTTTGAAAAAAAATAATGTTTGCTTTCGTCATCATTTATTCAAGTATTTCTTCTTCCACTTTCTCCCTTTATTTTCCTGCTGAATTACAATTTTGATTATGTTATGTCATTCCATATTGCCTACAGGCAATTCTTGGAAGTGTGATTATTGTGGTTTGTACTCTTTTTCTATTTACCACTACTTTTCTCAGCATTCTTCATTTCTGTTACGTTTTTGACTTCTAGCATTTTCATTAATTCTTTTTTATAATTTTCATCTCTCTCCTGAAATTATCTTTCTGATCTTGTGTGCTGTGAATGTTTTCCAATAGAAACTTTAACATGTCATTCATAGTTACGTGAAATTTCTTCTGGATAATTCATATGCCTGGGTCACATCCAAATTGAGTTCTGGTAATTTCTTTGTTCTTTTCAGACTCTGTTGTTTACTTACCTTTTAGTATGCCTAATAAATGCTTGTTAAAAGCCAGATGTGTTGTATAGGACAATAGATTTAAGTAATTTTTAGTCTTAAAAATTAGCATAACTTCTCTTGTCCTAGGTGTTAATATTTTAAATATTTTTAATCCTACATTATCTATCTATCTATCTATCTATCTATCTATCATCTATCTATCTATCACATTTATTAACTGATCAGCACCTGTGTGCTTGGTACTGTCTTTGGGAATAAGTTAGGATTATTGAACACATCCCCTGAATATAAAAGAAGTTACACACACAAGATCTTACTCAAGGAGCTCCCATTCTGTTTAGAGAAACAGACCTGAATGAAATAATTTCAGAATATTTACAAAATTTTCTTCCACTATCTTTATGTAAATAACAAATTCTTTAGAGAAAACCATATAAATGAGCTGGAATAGTGAGAAATGTCCTCACCTTTAGAATACATAGCCACCAGAATTAGGCGATAGGTTTCTATTAGGTGGGGAGATTTAGAACTTCAAGCCTATATTTCTGCTTTGTGAATTTTAGACTGTTGGGATTGTCAGACTCACAGATCTCATTCATATTAGGGCACCAGAGCCTAGAATGTCTTTCTAAAAACCACATTTCTTAAACATCACTCAGTTTATAAAAATTATTTCTAAGGTTGCATATGCTAACTACTGAATCCTTTGACATGGACTTTGAATACTCCCTATAAAGAAATTTGCCACATTCAAAAGTGGATATGTAATTAAGGTATTTCAAATGCTAACTAATTGTGCAGTTAAAATTAATTTTGTTATAAAAATTATCAAAAATTTGAAAATTTCAGCTTAAAGGTGAATGGCACGTTCTTTCAATGTCATATATGTATGAAGGCCATCCAAGGATTTATCAAGGGCAGAAGCTGACAAACATTTTCTGTAAAGAGCCAAATAGCAAGTCCCTTTTCCAATAAAACTTTATTTATTATAGTAAAACAGAAATCAGGCTAGTTTCAGCCTGAAGCTTGTATTTACTCACCCTTGATCCAGGCATAGGCACTTTTGTGTCTTACTATTTAACATTGATTAAATTTCCCAGAATTTTGATGTGATAACTTTTAGAGGTTGTCAGGCATAGATGAAAATAATTTATTTCCAATATATCCAGTATAAATAATAACTCCCCAAAATACAATTTATTACACTGCAGGAAATTAACCAGTTGTGTATATAATACGATATATAACAAGCTTCTCAAATGTATTACTATCCAACAATTTATATGAAGTATTTCAAAATAACCACAGACAAAACAAATAGGATGCACATTAAAAGAGTGTGATACTCTAAATCAAGGAATTATTGATATCTGGTTTACTATTCCCTAGCAGCCAAAATAAAACATTTATTTCATCTTGATTTCTCTTCCAAGGTTAATTGTATTACTGACTCGTGCTTTGATTTTGATGAAGGAAGTCTGATATGCAACTCTCCAAAACTGTTCAAACAGTCCATGTATCAGATAGAAAAGAAGCTCAGAGTTGAGTCTTGTTGTAGGGAATAGTGGAAAACCCTTCATAATCAAAGACAGAAATTTATTTCTGTCTCTGTCTCTTTCATACACACACACACACACACACACACACAGAAATATACACAAAAATCACATAGAAAAATGTGCATTTTATCAATAGTTTACTAATGTGAACTTTTCCTCCAACTCTCACAATTTAAATATGAATAGAAGGCAAAACTTGAATAATATCAACTACCCGTGGCATCACTAAATGCTGCTAAAATGTTATTTCTTTGATTGCTAAAGAAATTAACGACCACCTTGAGTTGTATTTTAATAGCTGGCATGTATTTAATAGCCTAAGAAATAATATTATAACTGACACTAATTTCTATTGTTACATTTATTGCAAGGCTAAAAATAATGTTGCTAAGCAACAATTTAAAATATAAGAAACTAAAATGTATTTTCCATTCTAAAAACGTGAACAACTTGGCTATACTAAAAACTTTTCATTAATTTAATTGACCAGTTTTGTAACCGATAACTGGAAATCATGATAGATTTCTTTCAAATCCAAGATTACCTGGACTGTTTTCAAATCATTTTTATAGAATAAACAATAGTACAATAGTGTAAATATATATAATTGTGTTTGTTTATTCATTACTCCTCTGAGTGAACATTAGTATTCTACAGAGCTCTAGAGCAATATTGAGTAGTGGTCATGGAGATATTTCAGGTCTATTTTCTTCTTTAAAGACTATGCCTTTGTGCACAGCTCCTTTCCTGACGGACAAGGTGATGTTGGAAGAGCAGCAGACATGGAAATCATGTTGCAGTAACACAGAAAATGAAGGAGTTCTTTGGGGAGAGACTGAAAGAAAACGTTGGGCTTAATTACAGTTGAGTTAGATATAACAAGGGAGAGGAAGGGTTAGAATAAATATTTCGTATTGATTCATGGGTCATTATGAACATCTCAATAGCTTTCAATGATACAAAATTATAGTTTTACATAAAGAACATTGCACATAAGACATTAGTGTCCACAAAGCAATCCAGACAGAAATCAATATGTTTGAAGGTATGTTGAAAATGCAATACTTATACCCATGAAAACAAAACAAAACAAAACAAAAACAAAAAATATTCAGACTCTTGTATTTTCTATAAAGATTTCAAAACATGGGAGAAATAGATTGTTATTACTGCAAATAGCAAACCTTATATTACATTTCTGTGTAGGAAAGTTAAATGTTTAGAAAAATGCTCATAGAATGCATTATGTTAATAAGGGAACATCTTAAAACTAATTCCAAAAATTTGGGAATGCACAGGAAATTGAACACACGACAGTGCTGAGAAAAGAGCCCAGAATAGAAAGTAGTGTGACCTTAGGAAGTCATGTGAGCACTATTCTCCTTAGTTTGGTTCTCTGAAAAACAAAGAAGTTGATTAAAGTCGTCATTGGTATGTTTTTTTTTTTCATCTTCCACCCTTTACTCCATGCCAATCACTATCGCTTAAATCAGAGTCTTAAAATAGGCTGTCATACACTGCCATAGTTGCTTTAATGATTTAATTTTAATTTAATGATTTAATTTTTGCAGTTAAAAATTATATTGTATTATATCTGTCTGATGATACCTCCACATATTGCATTGTTTCTCTCTCTTCCTGTATGTCTTAAAAAATATTTTGTTAAACATAAGAAAAGTTAAACCTAAAAAGAAATATCCTCTCCATAAGTAATATTTTGTTTCCTGTTCTAAAAACAAAGTAAAATACAATTTTAATGAAACATTTCCAGCACCAACAATTAGAGAAAATATCTGTGTATCCAACATTGATAATAACAAACCTTAAGTTATTTCCTTCAGATCAAAATGTTTAAAGATGAATTCCAGTTTAAAGCCCTTAAGCTACGAACCTACTATTTCCCACCCTGTGAGGCATCTTTCATTAGAGAAAGCCATTATCCCAAACTTGGAGTGTATCCTTTGCCTCTATGCTTGTTACTCTCCTATGCTGGGTTTTAAAACAAATTTTATTATGGGCCTTTTGAATTATTTTGAAGCTTAATGTAACTGTCATTATGCTATATCATTCTTCAACTTGATGCTTTTAAGTCACATTTTTGCAATGAATCTATGGTAAAACATACAACTCCTAAAATGGCCATATAGTTCATTACAATTTCTTATGTAAATATAATATGTTATACTTCCTTGTGTAAATACAGTACATTATATTTCCTTGTCCAAATATAGCGCATTTTTCCCATTTGTTACCTATTGTTTCCATTTCATGTAGCGTTGATGACATTCATGAACAATTGTTTTCACAAATTATGAACCAATGTAAAACCATGTATATTTACAGAATTCGCTACACTAATAACATAATAATCAAAGGACCATGTCCTTCCTCAGTTCTTCTAGATATCGATAAATTGCTTTCCAAAACAGCTGGACTGATGAACACTTCCCACATTTGTGTATGAAACTGTTTCTCTACAATATACTAACCATTTAGTATTGATTTTTCACTGATTTCATTAAGTGTCACTAAATGTCAATAGATGTGCAATAGTATGATTTGTTCTTAATTTGTATTTACCTGATTACTAGAGAGTTTGAGCTTCATCCTTAAATATTTCATGAGGTCCACCAAACAATTCTTAAAGATGAAATACTATCAATATTTCCATTCAAGTTAGCAATAAAAAGAAATGCAAATGCTCCTTTACTTATGAGTGGATTATATTCTGATAAACTCATTGTAAGCTGAAAATATTGTGAACTGAAAATGCATTTAATACATCTAACTCGCCAAACATCATAACCTAGCTCATCTTAAACATCTTCAGAATACTTACATTAGTCTACAGTTAGGCAAAAATCATCCAATACAAACCCTATTATATGAGAGATTGTTGAATATTTCATGTAATTTATTGAATAGGGTACTAAAAATAAAAAACAGAATGGATTTATGGGTACTTGAAGTAACAGTAACAAAGTAACAGATTTAATATTGCTTAGTAATAGATAAAATTGCGGCTATGTGATTTTATACCTAGAAAATTCAACAAATATGAGTATTGTTGCTTATAAGATGTAAAAACACATTTTAAAGATATAGTGACTAAAACGTATTTTTAGTGAAAGCATAACTAGATAATTATAGACCTATGATGATAGCAGACTTTAGTGTGTATAAATTTGACATTTAAAATCATTGAAATATGAATCACTATTCACGAAATAATAATGAACCAATTTGCTCATCCAACTGAAAAACAAAAATAAAACTATAATTTTCTTTCACTACAAAAAACTGCATTCATTAAGTTTCAAAGTAAAAATTTACACAAATACAGACAATAAAATACTGAATTAAAGCACAGTTATGATTTATATTATTTTTTTAAACAATAAAAAGTAAAATTCAGAGAGCTTGAAACAAATGTTTTCAGGTCATCTCTAAATATTTTAACAATGTACAGGAAAAAACTAAGAGAAACATTTGAAACATATCATTATAAAATAATTAATGTACATAATTAAAAGAACTACCACAAGCAAGACAATAGACTATTAAGTAGAGGAATCGCACAAGCAATTCACAGAAGAAGTAACTCAAATGGCCCATGAGCATATGAACAATGCCAAACCTTTAGTAATCAGTAAAATGAAATTAAAATAACCAAAATATCGAATGGCTTGCCCACCATGTTATCACTCTTCATTTGTTAATACTACATTTAACAGTATGTGGGGAAAATTATACTTTCATAAAGTTCTATTAATATGTTGTGGAGGACAATTTGAGAGCCCTCAGAACTTAAATGTAAATATTCAAAATTCAACAGTTTGATTTCCTATGGAAACATATTTACGTTTAGACAAAGAGATATATAGAAATGTTTAATTGCATCTTTTACTGTAATAATAAACGATTGGATATTAATGTAATTTTATTAATAGAAAAATGGTTAAGTGATTTATGGCACATCCAATTCAAGCAGATGTTAAATGTGATATAGCTGTTAAACATATTAATCTTTATTGTAGTGATCTAAAAGTATGTTGAAAACACTCGTACTGAATAAAACAAATATAATGAGTAACAATGGCTTTTTCTGAGAAAAGGACTGGAATTATGAATAAGGCTCGGTGAGAGAGATTTTGAACTTTCTACTCTGTACACTCAATTTTTAGAATAACCTTTAATCTACCTTTGTATTACAATATATGTACATTAAAATAGTCAGTTTCAAAAGATATATCTGAAACTATTCATGAACAACTTAAAGTTAATATTACCTTGCAACTCTCATCTTGTGTATACTATCTGATAATATTATTCATGCAACCTGTAAGAATCAAAAATTCAACCCTGATAACTTTTGACTCATTAATTTTAACTTTTTATTTTGAGATATTGTAGATACATAAGCACTTATAAGAAATAATACAGATAGAACTCATGTCCTTCACCCCCAATGGTAATATTTGCTTAGCAATGGACTCATTAAATTTTATATCAAAAAAATACTTAGTGCATTTCTTTACAGGATAAATATGTTTTCAATTACTTTCCCAAGTTATAAAATGACTTTGGATTAAAAATAGAGGTACATAGATTTGTATCTTAGCTTTTGGTAAGGATTTTTGTATGTATTCAAATATTGCAGGAAGATATTATATGAAACCAATTTTCTTTAATTCAATAGTTACCAAAATTTCAATTGTGCACCACTATTAATAAAAAAGATATAAAATGCATGTATGTGCTAGAGTACTAACAATAGTTAAATTACAGACATAAAATAGAAAAATGAGATGAAAAATAAATTAACATATTTAGCAAATATTGTTTATTGTACCTAAATATGATATGAATTTTATTAAAAGTATTATTTTATGCTTTTTAATATGCTTAGTTATATTTGAAAATCTTGTTTTATTCTTTTGAAATAAAGCAGTTCAAACATGCATACCTGTTAGAATTGGAAAAGGAAAAAGTGTCTCCACAAAACAAAAGCACCTTATTTCTGTGTTTTCCAATGTGTGTACATGTGAGTACTTAATTATCATCACAAAAAGATGGAGGCTGAAGACAAAAAAAAAGGAGAGTAAATTGATAGAATGAAGTCCCAGAGGATGTAGAAGAAAGAAGGGTTCTGATGCATGATTCTTGGCTAGGAGGAGCAGTGCCTCACCTGAAAGAGAAGAAAGGAGATTTTGAAAGACAGGTAGGTGTAGATGTTGTGACTACTTCACTTTAGACAAAGTTTCTCATCTTATATGAGAAAAAAACAAATGCTGGCTTTCATCAGATTTAAGCAGAAAAAGGGGAATCCACCGAATCTATAGTTTATCCATTTTTTAATTTATAAAGTTTTAATAGGCCAGATGTTTATGGTTTATTGTATTATAATTGTTTATTGGTTCCAGCTCTTGTAAGCACAGTTACTTGACAAGACCAAGATCTTCATAATCTATATTCTTACAAACTGTGTCCTAACAACACTGGTGTCTAAACAGAACTGGAAGTTTAACATTACAAGATGAAGATTTCACATATTCTTTTTTTTTTTTTGTCTGCATATACACTCCTGTTTACTTCATTCGTCACAAGTTAGATTCTTTGAAGGCATGTGTTGAAAGATGTTTATTATGAACCAAAACCTGTGAAGGGAAGAGGAGGAAGCAGGATTGTGCAGAGAAAGAAGTTCAAGAACTGTGCAGGCTCAGCAAACCTCAATCAACTTAGTGGGAAGCTCAAAAGTGAGATTTCTCATCCCAGAGTCCTGGTTTGGTTGGGATGGCCAGGCCTTTATATCCCTGCTTCATTTAGTCACTCCATGTAAGCTGCCCTGGGAAGGACGTGACTTCTGCCAATGCCATAGCTGAGGCAGCCCTTAAGGAAGTAGCTACAGAGCTCTGTGATTCTATCTTTAGAGCATAGACAGAGCATATCCACCAATTGGTGACCTATGAAGTGTTATATATATATTGAATATGCCTAGTCAGGCTACATCAATTACATTCCCTAGCTAAATATTAGAACTTTATTTTGCTATCATTTGCACATCGTGTCCTCCTCTCCACCCCGTCTCCTACCTTTCAGTGCCAAAACCAAAATATGCTAAATTATTCCCTAAATCACATCAGGAAATTTGACTCTCAAAATTCAAGAAAAGGACATACAGCCTGCCCTTTATATCTGAGAGTGCCACATCCATGGATTCTGCCAATTGCTGATCAAAAATATTTTGGAAAAAAATTGTTACAAAATTCCAAAAAACAGAACTTGAATTTGCTGTGTGCTGAGTATGACATTGAATTCATGTGATGAAGCAATGTTGGGCATTGCATTAGCAGTTATAAGTAACCTAGTGATGATCTGAAGTATTCAGGAGGATGTGTGTAGGTCATATGCAAGTTCGACACCATTTTATAAAAGGGACTTGAGCATCCAGAAATGTTGGTATCTGTAGTGGTTCTGGAACGAATCTCTCATAGATACTGAGAGACAACTGTATTCTCATAACACAGAGGTAACTTTGGACTCAGCGATTAAGTAGTCAGAGTCAGACATATTAACAAACCTGGACAGAAAACATAAAACCAGGACATCATATGGACCTATAGAATCCTACACTCTTAGCATCAACAGGTCAGATGTGTGTTAAAACAAACAAACAAAAGTTCCTCAGTTTGATTGGAATGACTAAGAAATACCTATTCCATAATAAGCTGTATATAAGTTATGAAGAAGTAAGTTCTGAAAGTGTAATTAAGCATGGAGATTTGGGACAGCTGATAAAACAGAACAACCTGATGGCGGTTAGTACAGTTGCCTTGACCTCTTTCCTGGTGGCACTTTTGGAAGGAGATGATTTTTGCCTCCCATATGCCATAAAAGAGAGCATATAGCATAAAAATATAATACAGAAGTGAGAGTAATATGTACAAAGGAATCCAATCTGTGCCAGACATGAAGTAACTTGACCAGGAAAATGTCAGAAACAAGACTGGGATGTAAAAGGTGAGTAAACCTCTCAGGATAAGGATTTGTATCTATGCTCACCTTAGTTCTCTCTTGCACATATCAGGGCATCAATAAATATTTATGAGAAGGAGTTACAAGGAAAGTAGGACAGGTAACTAAGTTCATGAAGAAGTGGAGATAGCACTGATTGCAGGTACGCGGCAGCGCCCACCTGCTGTACCGATGCTCGATGGTGGATTGGACAGCAAACGTGGGAGGCAAAAGTCATCTCCTTCCAAAAGTGCCTCCAGGAAAGAGGCCAAGGCAACTTTGCCAGGACTACCCCTAACCTCCATCAGCAGGCCCACCAGCATATTGAGTTTCCTAGTTTAACAAGAAAGCATCTGCAAATGTGTAGAGAGATGATTTACATTTTATAGTTTAAAATAAACATTGAATATTTCCAATAAAAAATGAATGCATATAATGTCTGTTATGCAACCTTGGCCATTTGTGTTTACTACACGTTTCCTTAAGCATGCCAGAACAGAAATATTTTCTGTAAACACTTAATTACAGAATATTTTTTCGGTAAATTAAATGTAATTAATCTTGCATTTTTTAAGATTCAAATGTTTTATTTAGCTCTGATTATTTAGGCAGAATAAACTTGATAGTAACAATTTAATACATTAATTTTCTATTTCAGATTACAAATTCCTTGCTTACTCATAGCAAAAAATTTGAAACATAATTATGTAATAATTGCCTTAAATTTGTACTTTATTTTTCCTGTGTCATCAGAGACTTGATGTTATTATGGCATTCTGTAACTAAAGTTAAATATTTTACTTTAACAGAAAACTCATGTTAATCCTCTTTTCCTAAAACATCTTCCCATAAACACAAATTTTCTTCCCTTCCCCTTGTTTTGTCCTTTCCTCCTCTCAGATTCTGTTTTTCTCTCTCTCATACAAACACACACAGCTCACAGACACACAAAGTCATTTTGTTACTATATAGTAGACGGAGTACTCATTTTAATTCCAAGGCATAGCCTATTGTATTAGTCAGGGTTTTCTAAAGGTGCAGAAGTAATAGGATAGATGTGTATATGAAGGGGAGTTTACTAAGGAGTGCTGACTCACACAATCACAAGGTGAAGTCCCACAATAGGCCATCTGCAAGCTGAGGAGCAAGAAAGCCAGTCCAAGTGCAAAATACTCAAAAGTAGGGAAGCCAACAGTGCAGCCTTCAGTTTGTGGCTGAAGGCCTGAAAGCTCCTGGCAAACCACTGGTGTAAGTCCAAGAATCCAAAAGCTGAAGAACCTGGAGTCTGATGTTTGAGGGCAGGAAGCATCCAGCATGGGAGACAGGTAAAAGCCTGAAAACTCAGAAACTCGAGTCCTTCCACATTCTTCTGCCTGCTTTATTCTAGCCACACTGGCAGCTGATTAGATGGTGCCCACCCAGATTGAAGGTGGGTCTGCCTCTCCTAGTCCACTGACTCAAATGTTAATCTCCTTTGGCAACACCCTCATAGACACACCCAGGGACAATATTTTGCATCCCTCAATCCCATCAAGTTGACACTCAATATTAACCATCACACCTATTAATAACACTGAGTGCATGTATCAGGCAGCACCATGTTAACTAAAGGCTTTGCTTTAATCCCATAAAGTCCTCACAGTAATTCCAGGAGCAAACATTATTGTTCTTTTTCCACAGATGAAGAAAATGAAGCCCAGAGTGTTCCAATGATGGGCCTCGATTCACTCAGCTTCAAGTCGACCAGACTCCAATGCGCAGGCTCAATCAGGTGCATGTACTGTTTTCTTGTCTATGAAATACTGAATATTTTTAGAGGAAGGGAGGAAATAGAGACAATACTTCTGCCTTGTGGCCTGGTGGTGTACACACATGCCTCTCCATTGTAGAGCCTGCTCAATTCTACCTAATACCCAACAGTGCATTAGAAATGACCAGGGATGAACTCAACAAACATCAAAGTGTTCGGGTAGTGACACCTAGTCAATACAACATGACATTTTGGGGAGAATTCATTGTAAGATGAGTTGGGATAAGGTAAAAACATAAAATTAAGGTAAAAACATAAATGTTAACAAATAAAATTATAAAAGAAGACAGGGAACATTTTCTTTAAAAAAGAAAATGCTAAAAATGTTGATTTCTGTCTTACCTTTGCTAAAAAGTCTATAAATTGTATATCTTGAATATAAGAATGAAGGATTCTGAACTAAGGCAAGATTATTAACATGATTTCTCATACAAGAAAATAAAGCATTTTCTTAAATCAAGAAGAATACTATATTTTTAAAATATAAATAACACCTGCCAAAGGATATTGATATTCTGCACTTTTTTTTAACAGTCTAAATTTACTTAGTTGAATCCCTTTAGCCTTATCTATAAAATGGGAATAATAGTTACAGTCTTACTAAGGGTAGGGGCAAATTAAATGAGATAATATATGAAAGAACACAGCACTACACAAGTCACTGGTACCATTTATTGGTATATACTATAAATGATATATAGTATTTGTAGAATTTATTATAAATTATAGAATTAAGTTTTGGGCTTAGTTCCAATTACACATAGATGTAACCCTAAATTACATTCCAGATTTCTGCCAACATAAATGTACAAAACTTTTGCAATTATTTTGATATATAATCTATTTCTACCCCAGTCAGACTTGGTATTTGTCTTTCTGGATCATGC
This sequence comes from Symphalangus syndactylus, assembly GCF_028878055.3. NCBI lineage: Eukaryota > Metazoa > Chordata > Mammalia > Primates > Hylobatidae > Symphalangus > Symphalangus syndactylus. Next base: position 108,666,042 of record NC_072428.2, read on the forward strand.
TGAGATATGATTCTCATTGCGGACAGAATAACAACAAGAAGACCTTGAGAATAAGCATCCATTTGTGAGCCCCAAGGTGAGGTTATAGTATAGGATCTTCTCGTAGGGGAAGACTGGTCTCAGAAACAAAAGAGGAGACTACTTCCACTGGCAAGGGAGGTTCAGGGTGACCAGGGGTTGAAGATTGTCAGCTTAATTTGTATCCAATCCAGTGAAATCTTTTCAATTATGAAGATCCCATTCTTTCCCAAGCAATATCCTAACGTTTAAATGAGAGAATTGATGAGGCTGCAAATTCAACTTCTGTTCTACTTTTGCAACCCACTCAATTAAAATTTATGTCTGATTTTAATTAAGACCAGGCCTGTAGCTATAAAGAATAAGGGTTTATTTTAGGACTGTTATAGAATTTCTACAGTTATCTGACTCTAATTTGAGCTGTGACAGGGCTGAGCTTGTTGTTTTGTTTCTGTAAATAACCCAGTGCACTCCTTGGACTCATCCTGACTACAGTTAACAGTTGAGAGAAGCAGTCACTTGGTGCCCCAAGGTACTTGCTTCATCAACATAAAACAGAGGCAGTAATGTGATTAATCATGATGGCACTACATGTTGTGGGTTAGCTGCATCCATTTGCCACTTGTAAGGAGCTCCGTACTGTGTTCTCTACTAGAGACATAACCAAGCCAATTTCAAACCTCCATCTTTGAAGGGTTCTATTTTTGAGTCCTCGCTCTTGGTACCAATGTCTTTTTCAGCCAGGGAGGTCCAGTAGGGAGATATACACCACATCCATTATTTTAACAGAAAGAATTTAACATAAAGAATTGTTAACTACAGGCTGAAAAAAAAAAAAAAAAGGCTAAAGCAACCACCAAAGTAACATGTAGGTAATAACAGAAAGAAGTATTCAACAACCTTAGGGCTTAGTGACAAAAGGAAGAGTTTGAAATTATTAAAACTTAGAAGCATGAATGAGTCTCTCCATCTATGAAATTCACATATCTGAGGAAGAGATACTGGCTGGGTTTAGCTGGGATCTGTGAGGGAATGTCATGAGCCTTATTTTAGGCGTATTAGAAAAACTGCAAACCAGTATCAAATGTTGCCACTGGAACTATTTCCAGGGCAAAGAAGCTTTCCTGAAGCAACAACAAGAACAGGAAGCAAAAAGGATTTGAAATGAAATAGCAAGGGTTATGTATCTTTTTGATTCTTCCAGCCTTTTGGTCTCTTTTTAAATATTCCTTGTTGTCAGAATCTAATAGGGAGCTAGTTGGCAAAGCAAGAGTATGGTTTGCCAAGTCCTAGCCCTAGTATCGCAGAACAGATGATGAGTTTGGATCTAGGAAAATAACTGGTAAAGGGAATTTGAATTTCAGTGTAAAAAATGAGATACATATTTTATATACAAGAAAGAATGAATATATCTTTCACTTATATTAAATTAGTTGTATGGTTCACAAAGTTTTAGAACATTATTAATTTGAGTTCTGAAAGAGAAATTACTATTTGTAAAACAGGTAATTTATTTCACAATGTAGGAAATTGTATATGGAAAGCTTCATATACATATATGACCATGGCAATGGGTTACAATATGAACTCCCTTTCTGAGACAATATGAGAAGAGGGTATAATACTTTAAGAAGAGTATTCTCACACAGAGTAAAGGTTAAACAAGAATGCATAAGAAGCCTCCTTATGTCTTATCTCTACTTCACACATTCATTCTACATGGTATTTTTCTTTTTCTTTTTTTTTCTTTTCTTTTTTTTTTTTTGAGACAGTCTTTCTCTGTTGCCCAGGCTGGAGTGCAGTGGCGCAATCTCGGTTCACTGCAAGCTCCGCCTCCCGGATTCATGCCATTCTCCTGCCTCAGCCTCCCAAGTAGCTAGGACTATGCCCGGCTAATTTTTTTTTGTATTTTTAGTAGAGATGGAGTGTTAGCCAGGATGGTCTCGATCTCCTGACCTCGTAATCCACCCACCTCGGCCTCCCAAAGTGCTGGGATTATAGGCGTGAGCCACCGCGCCAGGCTGGTATTTTTATTTTTCAAATCTTCCTAAAACATTTTAATTTTCCTCTGTTTTGGGGAGAGTCATATATTTTCTTTTTCTTCTTGTATCAAGTAAAATCTTCTCTAGTTTACTTACAAGGAAATGAATGATTTAACCCTTCCATATCTGCCTTCAGACACTTCCACTCTTAGCTCTGCTTTGCTTCTAATAGAATAAAAACTACGGTAGAGTCATTATTCTCACTGCCCTTGTTTTCATTTCCTTTTGTTTCTTTTAGATTCCTGATGCATGGAATAACACCTTCTATTACTAGTCTTATGCAGATATTATGTACTTTTGAAGGCCCAGCCCAAATTTTTTTTTGGCTGACCTGATTATCCATTATGTATTTGATAGTCACACATAGCAGAGTGTAATATTGGGATAATAAATTGTTTTTGTTTTCAGTATGTTACCTTTGCCCCAATTCAAACTTTTTCTAGTTGCTTAGTATTTGCTGGCCCCAGATAAAATATTAGATGACACTATCTCTCCAGGCTCTCGCTAAAAGCCTGAACTCATTGTGGGTTATCAAAGGGTGGGCTGGATGAGCTGGATGAGCCGATTGATAGGACTCCGAGGAGAGAGCAAGACTCAGAGGGGGAGGGTAAATGAGAGCACTACAGAAGCTAAACCAATAGGACAAGAGTGCCTCATACTTTCATGTGTCCTGTGCTTGGGGGGATGGCCCTGAAGCAGCAAAGCCATTTGCTGAGAGATTACTTCACACAGCCCTGGTGATAGAACCTGGGCTTTTTGGATAAAGCAACTGAGTCAAGCCAAGCTTTCCTTGTAACAAGTGACAGGGAAAGAAGAACAAGGTATAACAAATATGCTTATGATGTATTCTTCTTTTTAGTATTAGGAACTGGATTGAATAAGTTAACTGATACTTCAGACATCTTCCACTCCTTAAATTGAGACACTGGAATACTACTATTTATATTCCATTTTTGTTTCTTTAAATTTTTTTTTATTTATTTACAGATATCATACAATGAGGGAAATGTTTATAGGTTATGTTTGGCTATAGTTTCGGGTGCATGATGCAGTAATAATCTCCTTAGGTCCTAATTTCTGATGCTTCTTGAATATTTTGTTAAACTTTGTGGGAGGATATGGGAGGATAGATAATTTGCTATGTATTTAGTGTGAACATAATAATTGTAATTGGAGAAAATTCATTTTATTGCTATCATTTTGATTTGATTTTGGAAAATAGCATTTTGCTTTTCATTTGGCAAATAAAATCTTTTATGAATTTTTAATGAGATACATATGGAAGTAGTTCATCAAAGGTTTATTTCTCTATGGCCATATTTGATGTAAAATACAAACGCCAAAATGTCATTTACAGAGATTTTGTTCAAGAACAGGAATAAACTGACAGACTTTCAGCCATACAAATGAAGTGCATTTTTATTGGCTGCATTTCAGATAATGACAAGGTTATAACACTGTTGACAGATATTTTTCACCCATCTGTTAAAACTGCTTCATGCTGCTGAGTGTAAAGTCTTTTAACGTCAACAATACCAAAAATTAAAACATTTCACCTTGTGCTTCATTTTTGCCATTATTCTTATATGAACATAATTTTTACATGTAAAATCATTACTCCTTTACTGTTTGATAGGCTTTACCCCAAAATTGAGTAATTATCAACTATAATCATTATAATTCATATAGAAATATTTCATCATTTAGATCCACTTACAGGAAGGTTTTTCTTTCCCATGATAAAGTTTACATAGTAAAATCAAGATGCTAATGGTTTTGTTTTAAAAACAAAATAAAATCATGGTTATAAGGAAAATAAAACATAAACTAAAAATGTTAGGTATTAAGAGATAACACTTCCCATAAATATAGTAAAAGAACAAGGCATGCAAGAGGAAACAAACAATTTAAAACTTCAAAAATTGATTATTATTTGTGTTTCATTTTACTATTTCCAGAGCTCACAATTTCTTTGTGTAGATTCAAGTTTCTGTCTGCATTCATATTTCTTCTGCCTGAAGATCTCCCTTTAACATTTCTTGTATTGTATACCTACTGGCAATGAATTTTCTCAGCTTTTGTCAGAAAAAGTGTTTGTGTTAATTTCATTTTGTAAAGCTATTTCTACTTGTTAGAGAATTCTGAGTTGACAGGGTTTTTCTTTTTTCATTCAGTACTTTAAACAAGTCAATTCATTGGCTTCTGAATGCATATTTCCTGAAGAAATATGCATTATATATGCAATATAGGTCTACTATAATTCTCTCTCCCATTTTTCTTCCTTCCCTCCTTCCTTCCTTCCTTCCTTCCTTCCTTCCTTCCTTCCTTCCTTCCTTCCTTCCTTCCTTCCTTTCTTTCTTTTTTTTCCTTTCTTTCTTTCTTTTCTTTCCCTTTCTTTCTTTCTTTCTTTTCTTTCCCTTTCTTTCTTTCTTTTCTTTCAGTCTTTCTCTGTCACCCAGGTTGGAGTGCAGTGGCATGGTCATGGCTCACTGCAGCCTTAACTTCCTAGGCTCAAGGGATTCTTCCACCTCAGGCTCCTGAGTAGCTGGGACCAAAGGCATACACCATCACACCGGCATAATTTATTTAAATTTTTTTCACTTTTGACAGGGACAGTGTCTCTACAGACAGTTTGCTCAAGCTGGTCTCAAACTCCGGGGCTTACGTGATCCTCCTGCCTCAACCTCTCCAAATGCTTGGATTACAAGTGTGAGCCACCATGCCCAGCTATATTTTTTATCTTTGTTTTTCTGTATGTAATGTGTCTGTCTTAGTTTGTTTTGTGCTGCTATAACAGAATGCCACAGACTGAATAATTTATAAAGAATGGAGATTTATTTTCTCATAGTTGTGGAGGCTGGGAAGTCCAGGATCAATGTGCCAGCAACTGGCATCTGGTGAGGCCCTTCTTGTTGCATCTTCACATGACAGAAGAAAGAAGGGCAAAACGAGATGAACTCGATGTCTTCATACGGCAGGAGAGCAGAAGACAACAAATCCACTCCTGTAAGCCCTTTTTATTAAAGGCTTTTATCTATTTATAGTGGTGGAAACTACATGATTTAAACACCTTCCATTAGGCCCCACCTTCCAACACTGTTGCACTGGGAATTAGGTTTTCAACACGTGAATTTTAGAGAGGACAAAAACATTCATACCATGAATTCATACCAATGTCCTTTTTCTCCTCTGGCTGCCTTTAAAATTTGGGTTTTTTTTTTGGGGGGGAAGGGGGGTAAGCAATTTAAAAATATGTCTGTTTGTGAATGTGTATGTATTTAACATTCCTCTTACTTAGGGTCTTTGGGCTTCTTGTACCCTTGATTTGATATATTTCACTATTTTGGACATTTTGAGCCATACATTTTTTCTTTTTCATGTATTTTTTGCTCTTTTATCTATATCTTATCCTTCATTTGCTCCAATTAAATCTATGTCAGAATATATGATATATATATATGATATGTATATGATATATATGTATATTCCATGGCCTTGGGCAGCCCCTCCCCTGTGGCTTTGCAGGGTACAGCCCACCTCCTGGCTGCTTTCACGGGCTGGACTTAAGTGTCTGTGGCTTTTCCAGGGACACAGTACAAGCTGTTGGTGGATTTAGCGTTCTTGGGTCTGGAGAATGGTGGCCTTCTTCTCACAGCTCCACTTGGCAGTTCCACAGTGGGGACTCTGTGTGGAGGCTCCTGCCCCACATTTCCTTTCCATACTGCCCTAGCAGAGGTTCTCCATGAGGGCTACACCCCTGCAGCACACCTCTGCCTGGACATCCAGGAGTTTCCATGCCTCCTCTGAAATCTAGGGGGAGGTTCCCAAACTTCAATTCTTGACATTTGTGCACTCTCAGGCCCAACACTCTGTGTAAGCTGCCAAGACTTGGGGTTTGCACTCTCTGAAGCAATGCCCTGAGCTCTATGTTGGCTCCTTTGGGCCAAGGCTGGGCACCAATGCAGGGCACCAAGTCTGAGACTACACAAAGCAGAAAGGCCCTATGGCTGGCCCATGAAACCATTTTTTTCTCATAGGCCTCCCAGCTAGTGAGGGGGGCTGCCATAAGGTCTCTGACATGCCCTGGAGATATTTTCCCCATTGTCTTGGCAATTAACATTTGGCTGCTCGTTACTTATGGACATTTCTGCAGCTGGCTTCAATTTCTCCTCAGAAAATTGTTTTTTCTTTTCTGTTGAATCATCAGGCTGCAAACTTTCCAAGATTTATTACTTCCCTTTTAAATATAAGTTCTAATTCCAAACCATATCTTTGTGAATACATAAAACTGATTTTTTTCTTTTTGAGACATAGTCTCGCACTGTCACCCAGGCTGGAGTGCAGTGGCGTGATCTCAGCTCATGGCAACCTCTGCCTCCTGGGTTCAAGTGATTCTCCTGCCTCAGCCTCCCAAGTAGCTGGGACTACAGGTGCATGCCAGCATGCCTAGCTAATTTTTGTATTTTTGGTAGACACGGGGGTTCACAATGTTGGCCAGGATGTTCTCAATCTCTTGACCTCATGATCCACCCACCTTGGCCTCCCAAAGTGCTGGGATTACAGGCATGAACCACAGGTGCCTGGCAAAACAGAGTGTTTCTAAGAGCACCCAAGTCACCTGTTGAATGCTTTGTTGCTTAGAAATTTCTTCCACCAGATATCCTAAATCATCTCTCTCAAATTCAAAGCTTCATTGATCTCTAGGGCAGGGTAAAAATGCTGCCAGTCTCTTTGGTAAAGCATAGCAAAAATCATCTTTGCTCCAGTTCCCAATAAGTTCCTCACCTCCATCTGAGATCACCTCAGCCTGGACTTTTTGGTCAAAACCATTCTACAGGTCTCTAGGAAGTTCCAAACTTTCCCACATCTTCCTGTCTTCTGAGCCCTCCAAGTCCCTAGGAAGTTCCAAACATTCCCACATCTTCCTGTCTTCCGAGCCCTCCAAGTCCCTAAGAAGTTCCAAACTTTCCTACATTTTCTTGTCTCCTTCTGTGTCCTCCAAACTGTTCCAACCTCAGTCTGTTACCCATTTTTGGGTATCTTCCACATTTTTGGGTATCTTAATAGCAGTGCCCCACTCTACTGGTGCCAATTTACTGTATTAGTCCATTTTTATACTGCTGTGAAGAAATACCCAAGACTGGGTAATTTATAAAGAAAAAGAGGTTTAATGGACTCACAGTTCCACATGGCTGAGAAGGCCTCAGAATCATGGCATAAGGCAAAATAGGAGCAAAGGCACATCTTACATGGTGGCAGGCAAGAGAGCATGTGCAGGGGAACTGCCCTTTATATAACCACCAGATCTCACGAGACGTGTTCACTATCACAAGAACAGCATAGGAAAACCTGCCCCCATGATTCACTTACCTCCCACAAAAACATATGGGGATTATGGGAGCTACAATTCAGGATGAGATTTGGGTGGGGACACAGCCAAACCATATCACAGAGTGTATGTATGTACTTATATAAATTTAGGTAGTATAGCCTATTACATGCCTAGTATCTAAGGTATAGCCTATTGCTCCTAGGCTACAAACCTGTACAGATGTTACTGTACTGAATACTATAGGCAGTTGTAACACGGTAATGGTATTTGTATATTTAAACTTATCTAAACATAGGAAAGATACGGTAAACACATGGTATTATAATCTTATGGAACCACTGTCATATATGTGATCTGCTGTTGACCAAAATTCTACTATGTTGTAATAGCTTTTAATACTGAAGATAGTTGCAGCCAGACACTGGAAAAGCGTTGAAATATCTGTGATCTGCAGAAAGTCAGAGTTTCTACAACATTCATGGAGATCTGAGCCTGTTTGAGAGGAACTCCTTGGAGAAGCAGAACATCATATAAAACGTCCATATAGATGGCTATAAAAAGTAGACCATGGGCATGTTGTAATAACATTTCAGTCAGCAACAGGTCATATATATGACAGTGGTCTCATAAGATTATACTACCATATGTTTACTGTACATTTCCTATGTTTAGACGTGTTTGAATACACAAATACCATTACTGTGTTACAACTGCCTATAGTATTCAACTACAGTGATATCTGTACAGGTTTGTAGACTAGGAGCAATAGGCTATACCATAGATCCTAGGTGGGTAGTAGGCTATACTATCTAGGTTTATATAAGTACACACACGCTGTGATAGTCACACAACAACAAAATTGTCTAATGATGCATCTCTATTGCCGAGAGATATGCTGAGCTCTGCCTCACATCCTAAGCACACTTTATATAATTAAACTTCCCTTTCAAGATTTGTATATAGTCTATCTATATCCACCTTTTAGGCTAAAATGTTATAATAAAATTACATTGTACTTTAAAAAATCCCTATGTTTTTCATAAATTCTTCAAGAGCTCCTTAAATTTTTTGCTGAATTTCCTTACGAAAGTGGATACCAACATATTAAGTAACAATTAAAAATTTTGGACATGAGGCAGACAGACAAAATTTCTCTTATTTTTCTCTTTTTTTTCTGTTCTATGCCTCAATTTATATCCCTTCAAGGAAGTTAGCTTCTCTTGTCAATGAAGTGTGCGTGTGTGTGTGTGTGTGTGTGTGTGTGTGTGTTTAATAAGTCAATGTGAGGGTGAATTAAGCTCCATATGGGTCCTCAGTCATCATGGAAAAAAGTTGTTCTAAGACTGGGCAAGTCTTAGAACTCAACACTCTTATACTTAAGTAGAAATGTATGAATAATATTTAGAATGATAATAAAAATAACTAATAAATATTGAAGATTTATTATATGTCAGGACCGTTACATAGATTATTTCTTTGGATACTCTGACAACCTCTTTGGGAGGTGCTATTAATTATCACATGATAGCTGTCTCTGCTGTTGGCTCCATTTTCTCCATGTCAAGTTTAGCATGACATTTTCCCTCAGTCACCCATAGCTAAGGTGCCCATTGTCTAGTTCTCATAGGCATCAACATCGACATTTCATATGATGTTCTGCTTCTCCAAGGAGTTCCTCTCAGACTCCGATCTCCATGAATGTTGTAGAAACTCTGACTTTCTATCAGTTCTCAGATATTTCTCTGCTTTTCAAGTGTATGGCTGAGACCATCTTCAGTACCATTATACAACACATTTGTATTTTCTATCTTGAAAAATCAGACATACAATTACCCAGGATCTTAACGGTGGGGTAGTATACTCCACTTACCAAGTTTATTTTTTCTCATAGAAACAGGCAATATGCTATCGATTACCCCCATGTATAAGAACTGTCTAGATTTCTGAAACACAAAGTCCTGATAATTCACCAGGATTGGCATGGAGACAGGTACAGGGAGAGCAGCTTTTTCATTTTTTGCTTGGAGAAAACAGCACTCCTTTATACTCTCAGAAATAAATTTATAACTAATATTTTGGGATGGAGTGGGGTGAGATGAAAATCAAGACACATTCAAGTGTACACTGAATTCAATGCCTCCATGAAAACAAAACACTGTCTTATTTTCCTTGTAGATGTTTCATAATAGATAGATTTTCGCAGTGGGCTTCAAGCAAAGAAGTGGCCACAGCTCATGTAACAGAGCTAGCTGGATGTCAAGTGTCCTTCACAGTCTAGTAACTTTATAATTTAGTTGTTTGTAAGTTAGAAAGTATCATTTCTAAAAATTAGAATATATTAGATTAATTCCAAAAATTGTCTCTTTGTAGAAATATATCATATGAAATCAGCCCTGTGCTGCTTATGAAGATTAATGCTTATCCTCAAACTGACAGCCAATATTCCTATCATTTTCCTCTAAGTCTATCTCTCAGGGCAAATCATAAGTAAATACATGTCAAACTTCTCTTTCACCCACAGATAACAACCATTCTGAAAATATCATTTTGAATGCTTATAATGATTTTATAAGTAAGCTTTTAAAATTTAGTAGGGAGAAACATAAATGGCAAATCTAGTGTGTATCAGTTGAAACAAAAGATCAGATTTTTATTTCATAGCATGCTTAACACATGTAGAACATGTGCATCAGACATTAAGTTGATATTTGAGACACTTTTACTTATACCTTTGTGATAAATTTGTTTAGGAGGAGACAACACACATTGTATATTACAATCAGAAAACATCTCATCTCAAGCGATTGATTTATAAAAAGATCTTGAGCTTTGTGGAGCATCAACAAACTATACAGTATCAATCAGCTAAGAATTCATCAACAAACTATACAATATCAATCAGCCTTAGAAATTGTTCAGTTCTTCAGGGTATAGGATAAAAATTCTTGCTTATATTTTTCCTGAAGACATTTTTAAAATATATTAACATGCATTTTATTGAGCTAATACTTGAGTAAATGACACTAAGATTTTAAAATTTGAGGTTCTATTTCTGTTAAGCTGTTGGTCAATAAAATCATAGATTGCATTTTAATGATTTATCACTCTTGACTTTGGAGTAATAAAAATTAATAAATTACATATAAAAGAAATGTACCTTAACATTCTATAGGAAAACCATTATAAGAAAGAAATCATTTCAATTCTACCTATGTAAGTTTTCTCTTCATACTTAATCTTTAGATAAATTTTTTGTAATTTTGATTAATATATATGCATAAAGGTATGATTGATGTTAAGCCAGAAATATCCAAAGTTTTCATATTCTTTTTATTTACTTAACATCTTTTTTCTATTCTACAAATTATTTTATATTTAGTTAAAAGTCTACATTCTTTGAAAATTAATTAACAGAAGAGTAATATATCATTGATATGGCAGTAATTCTTATCTGCTTAGAATCACTGTTTATCCTTCAGATAAAACAAAAATAAAAAGCAAAAAACACCAAAGTGACAAGAAAAATATTAATTTAGGCAAAAATCTATTTACATACAATAAGTGAGCATTACTTGTTTAAGCTTGTGAAAGAATAAGTACTGTTTAGTGATCAGATTTAAATTTGAGGATTCTCATGTGATCCTCACATATAAAGAACATATGCAATCTCCTCCATACAGACTTAAATAGATACATACAAATATGCATATATACATACACATTATATGCTCCATGGTCCCATCTTTGCTCTATGTCAAATTAGAAACATGAATATTTGTCTTCCAAAAACAATTGCAAATCTCCTGCAAGTTATCTTTATAGTCTCTCAAAAAAATGAGAGTCACAAATTTTGCTCAAAATGTACTTCAAAAAATTTTCCTCTCTGCTCTTTCTCATTCCAGTTTTTCCTCTTCTTTCAAATGACCAAGAATGGCCATAATCAAAAAATAAATAGATAAAATAATAATAGATGTTGGTGTGGATGCAGTGAACAGGGAACACTTCTACACTGCTATTGGGAATCTAAACTAGTATAACCACTATGAAAAACAGTGTGGAGATTCCTCAAAGAACTAAAAGTAGATCTACCATTGATCCAGCAATTACACTACTGGATATCTACCCAGAGGAAAAGAAGTCATTATACAAAAAAAAAAAAAAAAAAAAAAAATACTTGCACACACGTTTATAGCAGCACAATTAACATTTACGAAAATGTGGAACCAAACCAAATGCTCATCAATCAACAAGTGGATAAAGAAACTGTGGTACACACATACACACACACACAGACACACACACACACACACACACACAATGGAATACTACTCAGCCATAAAAAGGAATAAATTAATGGCATTTGCAATGACCTGAATGAGATTGGAGACTATTATTCTAAGTGATGTAACTCAGGAATGGAAAACCAAACATCTGATGTTCTCATAAGTGGGAACTAAGCTAGGGGATGCAAAGGTGTAAGAATAACACAGTGGAATTTGGGGACTCAGAAGGAAAGGGTGGAAAGGGGCTGAGGGATACAAGACTACAAACAGGGTGCAGTGTATACTGCTAAGGTGATGGGTGCACCAAAATCTCACAAATCACCACTAAAGAACTTACCTATCTAAACAAACACCATCTGTTCCCCAATAATCTATGGAAATAAGTTAAACAACAACAACAATAACAAAATCAAATGACCATGAGTCAAATGGGGACATAATAGGACTTATGTCATAATGTCATGAAGATTTTGAAAGACAATAAACATCAAGTGTTTGTAACAAAGCTTGACACATGGTAAACACCTAAAAATGTTAACAATTCATATTATTTTATGGATCAATTAAAATTTAATGCTGGCTATAACAGCATGGCCTATTTTTTATTTTGTGGTTAAAAACAATCTGTGATTTCACAGAAAGCACTGTGGTAAGAAAATTATTCTCTTACATAGAGATAACATTCTTTTGAAGCCCGTCCATTTTGCTATATTCTGTATGTGCTGGGACTGAATACATTAATTATTGTATATGTCTTGTTTGGTGAAGTCTCAGCTTAATTAATGTTGCATTACCAAGGTTTAAATACGTTCATCAAGTTTTCCCTTTGCTCTTAGAAGATGAGTAATAAAGTACTTTATACAGGTAGCTCTTAACAAAAGCAAAAGGGAAAGAAGAAAAATGTAAAAGTGAAGGGAGAAAAGCTGTGCTTGCACCTTGGTCTGAAGGCCTCGGGGGAAAACCATGATCTGGATTGACTCTGGGACAACACTGATTTCAGGTGGTGGCCAGTGTAGGCTCACCTCACGCTGTAGTAGCTATTTAGCTGCTTTACCATGAAATGTGCTCCAAAACCACGGCATTCAGAAAGACTGTTAGTATTACATTAGTTCGGGGCTGGATAGATTTGATTATGTTCTTTCATTATTCATAAAGTAAAAGCCTTGAGCCATGGGGTAGCAAGCAAACACCTTTATCAGCAACTGTTTATAAACATCCACTGTCCCCAAGTCTTCATCTTTTCAGGGATGTTGTGCAGTGAGCGTAAAGGAGTGAGGGAGCATTGAGTATTAAATATGGATGACCTTCTCTTCCTGTTTGGATGTTCACACGCTTTCTTCCCATGCAGTGGAAACACATTATTATCAAATATTTAAAAACTTATATTCAAGCAACATTTATTCAGTAGCTATGCTTTTACACATTTACCCTTTTAATTCTGATTCATTCAGTCCTCAGTACTAGCAGGAAGGCATTGTTAGTATCATTTAAGTGGTGTTGAAATTGAAGTTCAGGGAGGTGAAGCAACTTGCCCAAACAATCTGAGGACACTGGTCCACACTGCCCTTCAGCCTACAAAAGAGAATCAACACATAGAAGGTCATTACTTTATCATTAGATTCAATGGGCACAGAAAACATGAGCAGTCCGTTCAGTAGCATCTCTTGTGTAGACTTAAGGGCTTAACTTACGATTGCTAAATAATATCCTTTTGCATAATTTCAGTAGAATATATGCTTTAATTCCTAAAACTTCCTTATATATTTGACTTTTTATTTATTAGAATTACTTTAGGAAAGCTCAATATTTTAAAATGACAAATGGTACTAAAATATTTAAAGTCTTCTAGAACTTGTATTTGGAAATCACTTTTTCAAGTTCTTAAAATGCTGCTTTACATTATTTATTTTAAAATAAAAGCAATACAGGCTGGGCGCGGTGGCTCACGCTTGTAATCCTAGCACTTTGGGAGGCCGAGGCGGGCGGATCACGAGGTCAGGAGATCGAGACCACTGTGAAACCCCGTCTCTACTAAAAAATACAAAAAATTAGCCGGGCGTGGTGGCAGGCGCCTGTAGTCCCAGCTACTCGGAGAGGCTGAGGCAGGAGAATGGCGTGAACCCGGGAGGCGGAGCTTGCAGTGAGCCGTGATTGCGCCACTGCACTCCAGCCTGGGCGACAGAGCAAGACTCCGTCTCAAAAAATAAATAAATAAATAAATAAATAAATAAATAAATAAAAGCAATACAAAATAATTTTATAAGGTTAAAAAAACAAATAATTTGTGTGATGAACAATAAAAATTATCCTCTATTACCTCCTCCCAAATGACCCCAAATATTGCAAATGTTAGCATTTTGTTATGCATACTTAGCAGGGTAAGAGCCAACAGGTGGGATTTTGCTACGTATTTACTATTCTCAAGCATGCTTATTCCTCCCAATAATATTTCTAAAGAGTTGTCCATGACAGTCTGCTCCATTTATTTTATTGATTAATTGTATTTAAATTTTAATGGTAGATTACACTAAAAAAATCAAGCTGATATTTATTTTTGATATTTGCAGTTTTTTGTCAATACATTAAATGCAATGATGAAAAACAAATGAGAAGACTCTTCGGAAAGTCTGGGTGAATATGTATCAGGAGAAGTGCTGGGCGAAGTATATATGTTGTTAAAATTTACAGAGCTAATGTCAAATTGCCCTCTAGAAAAACATCAAAAATGTATACTACAATCAAAAAAACATAAAACCATTTGTTTCCAATAGACTCTGCCTTAGTCTGTTTTGCTGTTGGTAGAACAGGATACCACAGACTGAGTAATTTTATAAACAACAGAAACATTTGGGTCATGGTTCTGGAGGCTGGAAAGTCCAAGGCCTAGGGCCTCACCTAGTGAGGGTCTTCTTGTTGTATCATCCCATTGCTAAAGGCAGAAGGGCACAAGAGTATTCACAAGAGAGTAAGAGGGGTTTGAATTTGCTTTTATAACAAACCCATTCTTCAGATAGCTGATGCACTCCCCTGATAATGACATTAATCCACTCACAAGGACAGAATCATCATAATCTAGTCACCTCTTAAAGGTCTCACCTCTCAAAACTGTTGCACTGGGGATTAAATTTTCAACACAAGATCTTTGGGAGACCTATTCAAGCCATAGCACCCTCCAACAACAAAATGTTAATAAACACTACATACACACATATATATTTTTCAACTGGAGAACTGAAAGATATCTGACTTTTATTTTACATTGCTTCAATTATGCAGTGGGACATTCAGATCCTTGATGGTCATTTGCTGTTGTTACTGTTTTCTCAAGCTATCTTATGTTTTGTAAATTGTCTACTAATATTGTCTATTTCTTTTTTGTGTATGTTTTTGTTTAATTAATAAAATTATCTTATTTTCTGCCATAGGTGCTAATTTTTCCCCAGACTTATTCTTTTCTTGGTGTATTTTTTTCATTCAGAATAATTTTTATTACTGCTTTTAAGCTTTCAATTGAAAATAATTTTGGTTTCTAGAGTATTGGTCAAACTTAGAAAAGCTTTCCTCACTTAAAGATTTCTAAAGTGTAGTTAACACATACTGTGTTTTGATACTTTATGTGATTTTAATGTGCTTTCTGTCTTGAAATTGGTAGTAAGTGCTCCCACGTGAAGCATGTTCAGTGATGTTTGCTAACTATTGACAGCTAGGCCACTACGCTGATGCCACAGAGTCACCTGAAGCATCTGCTGGTGTCATCTCAATATGCCCAGCAGACATATTCTTCTTATCTTTTCCCCCTTCTGCCTTTCTCACGTCTTTTTGCCCTGACTGTTTTAATGAACATCTCCAAACAAAGGCAGTAAAAGACAGTATTTAGCCCCTCTAAATTCCCTATTGATTAAGAAATTGATGACACTCTTCTAAATGCCAATGGTTCTCAGGACTGCTGATTGCTATTTTTACTACTGATCATTACTTTTTTATATCCTACTTTTAAAAAAACTTCTTGGAGAATAATGTGACTAGATAATTTACTCTCAAAATTTACTTATCAGGATGAAAGGGACTAATAAAATAATTAAAAAGCATTAACTGATCGCCAGGATAAACTGAGTATATGATCAGCCTACTATGTGTAGTTTTAACCATGGTAATTTGATTATAATCCTGGAAGCAAGAAATGAGTTAATATCTTACATTCTAACCTACCATGGAAAGAAGGCTCAAAGTGAAAGTATTATTTCTCTTTATTTTTCCTTCTGTCCCAAACTACAGTTCACTTATCTTTTCATCTTCCTTTATCTCCACATATTGGAATTCATATACTTCTGTTCCAAATACTGAGCTTACTGATTCAGCTATGGTATTGATTTTTTGTTAAATAATACTTTGAAATTGGACTCAGCAACTCTATATTTGAAGTACTAAAGAGCCAATGGTGACCAGCTATTATACCATGAGGAAAGGCAGTATGTTGAGCTAAGCTTTGTACTAGAATTAATTCAATTTTGGGTTTGAAAGAGTCCAAGATTATCTTTAAGACTATTTTTTTACTTTAATGATTAAACAAACAAAACCTGAAACCAAGAGAAATATAAATGAGTTGCTAAAGATGACCTATTCAGTTGCTTGCAAATTTGTATGATATTAAAAACACATAAAATGCATATAGAATCCAGGGAACAGTAACCTTCCACACATCTAGTAAAAGGATTTTGCTGAGTAGCACTACTTAATTGATGCTTTCCTCCTGTTTTCTCTATTCTCTAGTTTTGGAGCTTCTGTAATTCAATTTTTGGTTCTCTAATTTCTATATGTTGCTTGTCTTTCTTTTTCTTCCTCTCTCTTCCTTTCCCCCCTACCATTTTCCCCAAATCTCTACCATCCAGTAGATTTCCTTGACTTTGCTTCCTATTTTTATTTATTTTACTTGTTTTTAAGTTTTTATTTCCAAGGACTTCTTTTTCATTGTTTGAATGACTATAAATAAAATGGTTTTTTTAATAAGTGTCATATTTTCTAAGAATATGAAAAGTTTTATTTCCAAGTTTTCTTCTTCCTCTTTTTTCTTCCATGGCATTCTATCTTTCATTTATGAGGCTTTCCTCAGATGTCTGGAAACTTTTGCTTGTGTAAGGGCAAATTCAAATTAAAACAAGAGACTTAATTCTCCCTGTTAAAAATAAGTAAAAAGGCACCCCCACTCCTTCTGCATGTATTTTAGAAAACTTGTAATTATAAGTTCTCTGTCTCTTTGAAATGTATGCAAATATTTTTAAAAGCTAAATAAGCCTCTTGCCACCTTTCTGCCTCTCTTCCAACTGTAATCATCAGAAAGGCATCCCTATTTCCATTGGAGCTGAATTTGGGCAGACGTCCTGCTCCAAGTGGCAACACTACTTCCTGTTGTGAAGACACGAGAAGCTTATTTTTCCTTTGAATAAATCATTTAGCTAGCACAGATGGTCACCACAATTACCAAGTGAATTTAGGATAAACTGTGTGTGACAAATGGTGCTGTCAAGTCCTCTTACTTCATGGCCAGTCATTGTTTATCCTGAGAATATGTATGCACTGGGTCATCTCTGATTGCCTATCTGAAAGGGTGACTATATAAAATCTATGAGCGGATTGCCACTGATGCACATCACATTCTGACTTTATTATTCAGTAATAAACTTCTTTTTTTCTCGCTCTCTTTTATCTTTGTGGAGAAGTTATCTGGGCTAGAAAAATATTTAGTTTTTAATTCTTTTTCCCCAACACTTCTGTGCTCCTGTGTAAGAGTGTTGGAACAGGTTACAAGCACAAGCTCTGAGTGCCTGGTGAGGCTGGGGCATTCTGAGCTTCCTTATTTATTTATATATTTCATGGTGAGCTGCCTGTTGAGAAACAGTTGATGCCTTTTAAAAATATATTTTCTTTAAAGCATATTGTGGAAAATTTAGAATATTTCAGATTTAGGATTTGAGAATATAACTATGGGCAACACTGAAAGCTAGAAGATTCTATTAAAGATACTGTAAGCAAAACTTTTAAAAGTCTGGAGGAAATGGATTTCCAACTGGAATTTTTTTGCCAGCCAAGTGAAAGTGAAAAAGGAAGATGCTTACAGAGATTATTAAATGTCAAAAATTTTCTTCCTACATGCTCTTTCTCCCTAAACTGCTGGAGTATATGTTTTACTCAAACAAGAGTACAAACCAGAGAATGAAAAAAGGGGAGGCAAACACATGAGAGAAAGGGAGAGAATCCAAATGGTAATGATGGAGAATAATTGCTGTGCTCCAGGGCAGCCAGTCTAGATCAGATGGTTTAAGGTATCACATCAGAAACCCTTCTTCTCTCCTGAATGAATGCACGGGCAGGGAGAACACTGATGATTTTGATGGGGTGTGCAGTGAAGGTTGTGTGTGGCTGAGAAATAATTTCTTCTTTCTTTCTTAGTCTCACACTGTATCTCAGGCTGGAGTGCAGTGGAGCGATCTCAACTTACTGTCAGCTCTGCCTCCCGGGTTCAAGAGAGTCTCCTGCCTCAGCCTCAGTAGTAGCTGGGATTACAGGTGCGTGCCACCACATCTGGCTAAATTTTTCTATTTTTAGTAGAAATGGGGGTTTCCCCATATTGGCCAGGCTAGTCTCGAACTCCTGATCTCAAGTAATCCGCTCGCCTCGGCCTCCCAAAGTGCTGGGATTACCGGCGTGAGCCACTGCGCCCCGCCGAGAAACAATTTCTTTAATAAAAAATTATGTTTCTAAAACAAATGGTTTGTTATAATAAAACAAAAAAAAGTTTCTAAAACAAATGGTTTAATCTTGGAGAAAAGGAATATGGTCGACATTTACTTTTTACTCTTTTCCTTTTTAAATTTTCCTTTAGAATTGTGTACCATGTGTTTTTACTATTTATATAAAAATGAATAATATGCAAATATTTTCCAAAAAGGTTACTGTAAATTGTTGGGATGCCTAGAGATACCTACTTGCATTCAAATAAAAATCATAGGCAGATCACCAGCCACTTTTGCTTCTCACATATCATTATCAGTTTGCTATGAATTTGGCATACTTATTCAATTTTACAGATGGGCAATTAAGGCTTAGAGATATTTAGGTAACTTATTCTGGTTCAAGACTTGAATCCATGTCCTCTAACAATGGGCAATTGAACTAAATGATCACTAAGACTTTCTCCAATACATTTCAACAATATTTAAATATTCCATAAATATGTATTAGTTATTTCATTTAAAGTTATGGGGCTTCATTTCCTAATCTGAAAAATAATGTCACTGTACCCAATACTTCGTGCAAAGTACAAACAAAGACATGGATGACACCCCTTACACAAATCATTTAATTAATTCAGTTTATGAATATTAGCACATTATTAATTGTGCTGCTGTTCTTCCTATTTGGTGATACGAAGTCAAGTTTAATGGCTTTCTTGATCAAAAAATAGCTACAGACATAAGACAATGAATTCTTTCTGGAGCAGGTACTTAGGCTTTCAGATCCAAGATTGTGCAGGTGCTCCATATGTTATTTTTAAAAATATTAATATAATTTACAGGATTTGAAGCCAGCATTAACTAAAACAGCAGTGAGAATGAGTATGGGCCCTCAAATGCTCAATAAAAAGTAATTGTTTTGACCATGAGGTTGTATCACACCAAAAGCAGTTCCATAGATATTTGAGATTCTGATGTGAGTAAGGGTGTCCTTGATTAAAATCTACCTACTCACTTTGGTGTCAGTGTTAAGAATTGATTATAATTTAGAAAAATGAAAATCTAGCATATATGTGGCTGCAAAAGTCATGAGAATAAAACAAAATTGTGAAATAAATATTCAAAAACTAGATATGACATCTCTGACAGTGTTTAAAAATACTAGATTGAGGACTGATTCATATTAGCAGGGGGTGTGATGGGTTGCATTAGACATCAGTAACGTTGTCATTTTTATTTACTTGAAATGCTTGCTTTTACTTTTATTCTCAAGTTGCTATAAGCTTCTACTACTTTAAAAAAGACTTGTTTTTAATTGACATGTTTAAAATATTAAAGGCTGAATGCTCTGGTGCATTTTAACCAAGTTATATGCAACTTAACTTATTGTTTCTTCAAATAAAACCTTCATTTACCTATATTAGATTGTAATTATTTTTTAAATGATTCTGAGTTTCTACATTTACTTTTGCACATCGCTTTAACAACCAAAAAGTTAAAATGTCTTAATTTACAGTAAAGTAAAACTAAAATAAACTAATCAGTTATTTAATTCTTCATGGTATGTACCTACCCAATATTTACATATTAATTAGGTCACAGGTGGATGGCATTAACCATAAAGATTACATTTTATTTAAAAGAACTTATTATAATATTGAATCGGAATAAAAAGAGATAGATAGGTAGATATTACATCCATATAAATGATGTGGATAAAGTCTGTTTGGATTTATAGTAAAAAATATCATTGCTTTAAATTTCTCTTTGGTCAACATGTGCAGGTTAAAATGGAGTCTATTCAATTTTTCAATAAAATAAAGCAGTAACCAGCAGAAACCTGAGTTTAAAGATTTCAATTTGTCACTCATAGAAAGATGCTTATGTGAGTAATATAGAAAACATATATAATCAGCATCTTCCTGTAAAAATGCTGTGATTATACTTTAATGCTTAATATAAATATGTTGGCACATGCATCATAAAGTACATTATGTCATTTTAAAAACAGATTTTAGCTATTTTAAAAATAATAAATCTTCTTGCCCCTCTCTCTTTTCCAGATAGAGTACCAAAGATATAATTTGAAGACAGGAAACACAATAACACTGCATTTTTATATAAAAGATGATACCTTCTGATTGGAAAAATAACCAGCCAAAAATAAAAAAAACCCACAATTCATGTATCTCAAAAATAAAAGTAAGTTTATTGGAGTTAAAGAAAAGTTCCTGTGGGTAAAATTTTCCATTAAGTAATGTAAAAAAAATCTGGCCTTATGTCCCTACATCCTATTATATCTTTATCCTGACATTTCACTATTTAAATTGCTTTTGCATTCAGAAATATTGAGCAAACATTGCTGACACTGCAGAGCTTATCTGTGTATGGCATTCATTATAGCAGCCCAATTTGTTCCCTTGCTTCAATAATGAAGTTTGCTGTGGTCAGTGGAATCAGACTGATTGGTTTACTGGAGAGACAACCACGTTTGGCAAGTTATACATGTAGCTGGAAAATGTTACTGAGAAATTGCTCAGCACCAGATAGGAATGTACCAGTTTAAATTACTAAGACACACACATGATTTCTTAAAAAAAAAATTAAGATTATAATGAAGGATTTTGGAGACGATTTGTTCTCAGCCCAAAGAAGAAGAGAAGAAAATAAGAAGGCAAAGGAAAAGGAGCAGGAGGGGGAAAAAAACAGTAACAAAATAACTATTGAATTTACCATTGACTGCCTGAATACAAATTATATACTGATAACAATTAAATCTGTATTCATCACTGCAAAACATGCTCAGCTATTCTGGTCAACAATGGTAACTTTCCTCTTCTGAATTCTTCTAGGGTAGTGGTTCTCAAAGTGTAGTCCTTAGATTAGCATATTAACATCATCTGGGAAATTATTAAAAATGGAAAGTGTTGGGCTCTGCCTTAGACTTACTTCCAGATACTCTGGGGTGGGCTTCATAATCCGTGTTCTGTCAAGCATGCTCGAGTTTAAAGATCACTGCTGTAGGACAATGTACCTACAAATAAATGAAGCACATAATTATATGCTTGTTATTGCTTTTAATTTAAAATTTTTAATACCTGAATTTTTATACATTAGTCTTATACCAATATCCAGATAAAAACATCCTGAAGGTAGGGATATTATATATATATATAGTTAAAAGACTTATTAAGATTTTTTTTTGCAGGAAACTTTGTTTCCCAAACAAATCAAATCCAAATATTTAATAATTGACTAAAAATGGAAGCACATTTACCTTAATGTACTAAATAAGTCATCTCTATCTTTTTACTAACAATAATCAGACAACCATATCCTCCTCATAATCTACACTTTTTCTTCAAAATAAGTAATGTGGCTGTCCTGGATATTAACAATTTCCACAAGACAGCTACAATGTTCTAATAGTTTTCAGCCCCAAAGATGCTTTTTTTCCCTTGGCCTTTTTCAGGCAGGTAAAAAAATAATTTATCCTTTCAGTGCCTGAGCCCCTTTCACAATCTGACCAGATCTATCAAGGCAACTGACCTCTGACCAGCCTTTTTGTCTGTTTCTCTATATGATTTTGAGAAATAGAATTTTTGCCATGTCTACAAGTTCTATAAAGCTTCATTTTCACAGTGGAATGACATTCTAACATTCTATTTATATTCCTGGTCACAATTTTTCAACGTTCTTAACTCTGTTCATAAATTTGACTTGCCCACCAGATCTTCTTAAGCCTACAGTTTCTTTAGAATAGTAAAGATAAAAAAGGTATTGAAGTATGAATTTTATTTTCTAATTTATGTTCAAACAAATTTTCAATGTCTCAATTTAAATATCGATATGATTCAGAAATCCCTTTCACCTGCAGGATATTGAGAAGGGTAACTTTATAACATCCCATTTTCCCTTTTTTACAGATTCCATTTAAACTGAACAAAACAAAGAGCTCTCTTCAAAAAATGCACTTGTGATTATATTCACTAACGCACAAGTTCCTCTCACTTAGCCCACACTCACTAAGGCTAAAGCAGTCCAATCCAATAAAGTTATTACACTTCTTTTCCTGGTTCAGCCTAGCATCTTTTGGTTTTGTCTTGATGTCATCAGGGCCATGGGGAATGAAGGTTTATGTAATAACTAACTATGCTGTCAAGTATTTTTGCCCCTGACAGTTTTGTTTGTTTGTTTTGTTTTTGTTTTTTTGAGATGGAATTTCACTTTTGTTGCCCAGGCTGGAGTGCAATGGTGCAAACTCGGCTCACTGCGACCTCCACCTCTCAGGTTCAAGAGATTCTCCTGCCTCAGCCTCCCCCTCCTGAGTAGCTGGGATTACAGGCGTCCACCACCACGCCCAGCTAATTTTTTGTATTTTTAGTAGAGACGGAGTTTCACCACGTTGGCTAGGCTGGTCTCAAACTACTGACCTCAGCTGAGCCACAGCCTCGGCCTGCCAAAGTGCTGGGATTACAGGCGTGAGCCACCGTGCCCGGCCCCTGAAAGTTTTTAGTTTTAAGGTTAAGTTTATTTTTTGGTTGTTTCTCCATCCATAATTTTCACTCTTGCTCTGATGTGATGTCACCTTTTACTTTGTTTTTGAAAAATTTCAGGTAGTTTTTATCTTCATTCCTTGACCTCAAGTATCAAGACTTTTAAAATATGATCTGTCAATCAATCATATCTCTTTAGGAGTCACCATGTTCTTTAATGCTGTCCTGTCCTTAGTTTAACATGCATTGCTTGAGATATCATTCAGGTACTTCCTGTTTCAATCTTGACAATAATGATACAAAAAGATAACAACTCTTTTCACTGCTAACAACAATATACTTTGTTTTTATATCACTGCATGTTTTAGGTTCCCAAGAGGTTGCTTTGTCAGAATGTATCCCTTCATTCAAAATTAAAATTTACATTTTTTTTTTTATGTTTTAAGAGACAAGGTCTTGCTCTGCCACCCAGGCTGAAGTGCAGTGGCACAATCATGGCTCACTGCAGCCTCGAACTTCTGGGCTCAAGTAATCCTTGGGAGCCTTGACCTCTCAAAGTGCCAGAATTCCAGGCGTGAGTCACCACACCCAGCCTACATTTAGTAAGTAAACTTTTATTTCTTATTTTACAATAATCTTAGGTTTTATATCTTCAGCCCATTGGAAACTACCCAATGCTTTGAAAAATACTTATCATTTACTCAGAATATGTCTCTTACTAGAACATTAAAATATACTGAAAAGCTCACATTTATTTTTTAGAAAA
The DNA here is from genome assembly GCF_028878055.3 of Symphalangus syndactylus. Taxonomy (NCBI): domain Eukaryota; kingdom Metazoa; phylum Chordata; class Mammalia; order Primates; family Hylobatidae; genus Symphalangus; species Symphalangus syndactylus. The sequence continues at coordinate 108,689,710 of NC_072428.2, forward strand.
TGTTCACCCTGTATCAAAATGGTTACAAAATACAAAGTACATGGTTACCAGTGCTTAGTGGAACATTGTAACACCACATCTCTGTGTGTGTGTGTATTTGTGTGCCTGTGTGTTGCTTTTTCTAAGCATGCATAGATTTTTTATAGGACTGTTAATATTTAGCATTTCTCACACTTAAGGAAATTCTGTACAAGGATTATATCAGGATTGATCTTTTACTAGATTAGAGGAACTGTGTGTGTTTATGAAAAGTACTTTCTTCTCTCAGCAGTGGTAGGCCTTATACTATCAGCTTGTGTAACTCTGAATTCATGAAAATATTTCAAAGCATATTGCAGGACAAAGGTGATAATTCCAGGCATGGCTTATGATTTAAAGTTTCAGAAAAACATCCCTTTTCTAACAGAAATATAGAGTGCTACTGCTAAGCAAAACAAAGCAATATTCTTTACTGAGTTGCATCGACTTTAACTACTTCACAATTTACTTTAAAGAAACATTTATAAGATAATTGTAGATTCACATGCAGCCTAAGAAATAATATAGATTCCATATACCCTTAAATTAGTTCTACCATGGTATCATCAGTATTACATAACTATAATACAGAATAACAACCAGAAAATTAACATTGATACATTATCTTCAACCTTATTTAGGTTTTTCAAGTTTTACATGCACTCAAATGGGTGTGTGTGTATGTACATATTTAGTTACATGCAAATTTATCTTGTGTGGATTTGTGACAACCAATACAGTCAAGATACAAATGATTCCATCACCAGAATCCCTCTTACTACCCTTTTATAACCACACCCACCTCCCTCCTGTCCACACCTCCATAAACACTGAAAATGACTAATTTGTCCTCTTTTCTAGAATTTTGTCATTTCAAAATTATTATATAATTGGAATCCTACATTATGTAATGTTTGGGACTGGCTTTTAATTTTACTCAGCATAACTTCCTTGAGATCCACCCATGTTGTATGTATTAATAGTGTTCCTTTTTTATTACTGAGTTGTATTCCATGGCATGGATGTACCACATTTTGTTTAACAAGTCACCTTTTGAAGGGCATTGGGTTGTTTCCAGTTTGGAGTTTATTACAAATAAAGCTGTGACAAACATTCGTGCACAGGATTTTGTGTAAAAAGTTTGCATTTTGCTGAAATATATGGAGCTTTTTTTCATTCCAGTAGTACAATTTCTGGGATATGTGGTAACAGCATGTTTAGTACTATAAGAAGCTTTTAGAGTAGCTGTGCTATTTTATGTTCCCACCTGCAATGTATGAGTGATCCTCTGCATCCTTGCCAGTATTTGGTGTTTCTATTTTCTATTTTAGCTATTCTCATAAGTGTGTATATCTGATTTGCATTCTGTATGGCTAACGATGTTGAATACCTTTTTATGTACTTATTTCCCATCTTATATCCTCTGTGATGAAGGATATGATGCGTCTTTTGCCCATTTTCTAATTAGATTGTTTGTTGTATTTACTGTTGACTTTTGAGAGTTAAGCCTCCCACCACCTTATTCTACTTCCTTGATTGCTGGATGGAGGTAAAAGCTCAGCTCCCTTTTGGGTCCGAGTGACTCTTGGGGGTAGGCACAGAATACCATCCTGTTCCATCTCAAACTGCCTCATTACATCTATTTGTTTCCAGTTGGTGGAAGAGGCTTGCCTTCTCATTGGGCCCCATTTTCAGGGGTGGGGTGTAGGAACTAGAGTACTGACTAGCCTTGCTTTGCATTACCCCATTCAATGGGTTTGCTGCTGGATGTGTGGAAGATCAGCTTCCCACTGGGTCCTGCTTACACCAGGATGTGAAATGCTGACTAGCCCAAGGTAATTGTCACTACCTGGTTCATTCTCCTTGATGCTGGGTGAGGGTGGAGACTAATCTTCCCACTGGATCCTGCTGGCACTGTCCTGATTGAGTAATAACACCACTGTATGATTCCAGCAGTTGTGGGAAGATTAGCTCCCTGCTCAGCCTCTCTGATACAACTGGGCAGCTAGTTTTTGCTTCTGCAACAAGAGGTAGGTTTATGATGAACTTCCTGTTCATCTCTGCTGAAACTAGGGGGAGGTGAGGGTGAGAAGGTGAAGGAAGACAGGAACTGGGAGTATCAATTTCTTTTGGTGATGGCTAGAGTTGGGGGAGTTGAATACCTTTATATGTATTTATTTCCCATCTTGGGAATGGGCAAGAAGATTTTCCATTGTTAGGTCGCTGTTTTTCCTTAGCTAGAGGAAGCAGACTTTCTTAGGTGCTTCTTTTTTTTAATTACTTTTAAATCTGTGTCTGTTAGTGGTTCTAGGTTGGAGGCGTTAGCAGCACTCTGGCTGGGGTATATGGGAGGCAATATGGAAACCACCAAACTTGTTCTCATGTCATTCTGCAAGTCCTGGTGTCCTGAGGTAGGCTGCCTTCTTCTTTCCACCATCCAGAGTCTTTCTGTCTTTGCTTGTTGTGTTTTGTCCAGGATTTTTTAATTGTAAGAAGGAGTAGCTGGGAGGAATGAGCCTATGCCATGTTGGCTGGAACTAAAAGTTCATAGTAATTTACTTTTCACACATGGCAATTTTCAAGAAAATAATAAGTGGAAAGATTCCCATCTTATGCACAGGTGATATTTCATAAGGAAGTTACAATTTTTCTTGTGATATTCTTGACAAAATATTCCTCTTGAAAAAATGTTGACTTTATTTCAACTTCTTTATATCTTAATTGAGCGTGTATGTCTCTTGCTCAAGATAATGTAATATGGTTCAATGTTCCATCCTGACAATTCTAATGTATATTGATGCTATAGATCTGGTTTAAGTTGGCTGTTTTTACCATTTATTAAGGAAGTTTCCACTCGTGGACACTAGTTTAGCTCCTCTTCCATTATACTTATAAATATGCATTGCATGAATATTTAAATGAGCAATGATATTATAAGCACTTTTTATTCAAAACTTACACAAAATAGTTGATCTTGTATGGAGCATCACTAAAGGTATAAATGTAAAGTACTGAGTGGAAATGTGACTCACATGGGTCAGGATGCTCATGGCTGGCAGAGTCCAATGAAAAAGAGCAAGATCTGGTAGAAAGAAAGTGTTTTTATTAACCAAAACTAGAAATGGGGAAGTGGCCGATTTCCTACCCAAAGCAACTGCTTCGATTTCTGGTGGGAAGGCAAGAGTTTAAGAAGAGAAGATTTGATAAGGAAGGCACGCAATAAACATGCTGAGTACAATGTCTGTGTGTCATTTTCCCGTGGCTATCTTGGGTCCCAGCCCACCTGGACTGCAGGCTGGCATTGTCTCGAGTATGGCTGGGTTGTGACTTTGAAGTCATCTCCAGAATTTTGCAGCTGGGTCCCCAGGATTGGTCTGTCTGTCTCAAGCTTAGCCCCTGGAATTTCTAAGAAGGCATGTAAATAGATACTAGAATACAATTAAATAAATGTGAAGGGAGTATACATGGTGAGAAAGGCAGGGATGTGCAGTCTCTTTTAAGGATAAGGAAAAGACTTCTGCAGTTTCAAGGTTTTACTTGAAAACCAGTAGAGAGGGAAAAAAAGTTTAATAATGTATTTTGAAGTTAAGCTGCCTGGTAACAGAACTGTAAGCTCTGAGGAATGTTTTAATTAATCTATTTAAATATATTAGAGTATAAACTATCTGGAGTCCAATGTAGGTTATAAAGAATTTTAAATGTTCTTTTTCTTTCCTCATAAGTTCAAGCATTTCATTTTAAATAAATGTGTTGGCACCATGTGCTCTCTGTAATACTAAATGATGTGCTAGGCACTGATGGATTCTAGATGGAGTAAGGACATGAAATTAAATAAGTCACAGTTTTTAATCTCAGGGAATGAAGATTTCATTGTTAAATACAGCTATGTAAACAAAAATAAAATATAATCATAGAGTTTCATAGTAACTAAAACAAAAAACAACAACAACAAAAAACCCACTACTTAAAAATCTGATGGGAGTAAAATTAAAGGTGTCTCTGTGCTTAGGGAATTTATTAAGCTTGAGAGAGAAAATGGAGTTCACAAGGTAGAAAATAGGGAAAGAGCATTCTTATCTGGGGGACGTAAGAAAAATGGGCTAAAGCATATGTGGCTGGACCAAACTTTTCCAGGGAAGTTGATGAAATTGGGCTGGAAATGTGGTTTGAGCTAGGTCATTATGGCCTTATACACAGTTCTGAGTAAAGGAGAAATAGTAAAGTCCTGTAAACCAACATTAAACAGTAAATGTTCACCGCCAAGTGGTATCAGCACTAGAGATACCTGAAATTCATAGCCTTAATGAATAGCAGAATATATTTTCAAAATGATAGTTATTTCAAGACTTTTGAATCTTATAGAATATGTTATTCCTCAGACATTTTGGAGAAGGAGAGATACATACTTTGAATAAAAAGCTCAGTGGCTAAGACAGTATAAAACCACTAATCTAATTAAGTAACAGTTCACAGAGGAAGACATCAAGCTTAAACTCCTACCACTAATTAGGAGGAAACCCTGTTCTCCTGTTTCCTCATGATAACTCATTAATAAAGAGCTAATCAAAGAAATGTTTCAGTGCAATTTTGAAATGATATAGACTAGTTGAGAGTGGTATTTAGGGAAGTGAGAATAGAGAGAAGAATCAAGGAGTAATAGTAAATAAAACCCTCCTTTAAAAACAAATTAAAGAATCAAAGCCTGCTATAATGAATGTAGTTCCTAAAACTTTTTTTGGCATTATGAAACATGATTATATGCAGAAATATAAAATAAGACATTGCCTTAGATGAAGGTGAAAATCCTCCAAAACAATAAAATGTGGTTTTGTTTTTTAATAAATAAAAAATGAAAATATGGCTCTGTCTGGAAAGAGGTTTTTTAAATTTTAGAATAACTTTAAATTATGGAAAAATTTTAAAGATAGTACAGGAAGTCTCCTAGGTCTTTCAAATAGATTCTTTTAAGATTGACATCTCACATATCCATGGTACCTTTATCAAAATGAAAAATTAACTTTACTACAACACTTTATACAACAAACTATTTTGATTTCCTGTTTTTCCACTAATGTGCTTTGTCCTGGATGTAATCTAGGAGACTATGTGGCTTCTGGTTATGGTGTCTCCTTAGTCTTCTCTGATCTGTAACAGTTTCTTGGTTGGTCCCTTGTTTTTTATAACCTTGCACTTTTTAAAAGTATTGGCCAAGCATTTTGTAGGATGTCCTTCAATTTTTGGTTTGCTGAGGTTTTCTGATTTTTAGACTGGGGTAATGAGTTTGGATGAAGAACAGAACGAGGTGAAGGGCCCGTCATCACATCACATGAGAAAGTCCATGTTATCAACATGACATCACTGGTGGTGCTAGCCATGATTACTGGGTAAGGTGGTGTTTGCCAGGTTTCTCCAGAATAAAGTTACCACTTTTCCCTTTCCTTACTTGGCTTGCTAGAAGAGAGTCGCTAAGTCCAGTCTAAACCCAAAGGGGAGGGGATTACTCTTCACTTGCTCGAGAGAGGAGTATCAAAGGGTTTGTGGGCATGAGTTGACACTGCTAGAGTAATTAACAAATATATTGGAGAAAACAATTTAGGTCTACCTAAGCATTATGTTTCTTTTTACAGTTTCATGGTTCGATGGATCTTTACTGAAGCAATTATTGCTGTGGTGTTCTAAGGATGAATTTTTTATTTCACTCATTCCCTTTTACATTTATTTGAAATCCTTTCATAAGGAAGATTTGTTCCTTCTTTCACATTTACTTATTCTATCATTTATATCACCAGAGACTCAATGTATTTATGTTATTCTTTGGGCTATAAACCAATACTATCATTATTTATTTTTTGCACATTGTTTTATCTTTGGTCAATGGAACCTATTTTAAGGTGCAGCATTATGTATATATATATACACAGAATATACTACATAGATATCATATATATACTATATACTATGTGTGTGTGTGTGTGTGTGTGCGTGTGTCCTTACTTTCTGACAATACAAGTTGCTCCAGGCTTATCTTGGTATTTTTCCCACACCAGCTCTAAAATTTATTCAGGGAGTTGTGGTTTCATTTATTAGAGAATGATACTTAGTAAGTATGATTATAGTCCTAGTTGTGCTCATTGCTACGTGGGTGTTACTGTGTTTAGAACCTTTCAGCAGACAAAGCTAGGAAATATACATACGTATACTGACCCATGTATACACTATAACAATTTGTATTCACCTGTATATGTTTTTGTCTATATATATATGGAAGGGTATATATGTAGAGGAAATATATCACACAGATATTTGGGGAAGACTATTTCAGGTAATGGAAGAACAGGTCCTGTGCTGTCGGATGAGAGCCTGTTTCACGTTTTCAAAGAACAGCAAGGAGATTGAGGTACATGGAGTTCAGTTAAAAAATAAATAAATAAACAGGAAGAGTGATAGGAGATAAATATTGAGAGATATAAAAGAGAAATCTCAGATCAGATCATTTATGTCCTAATAGCTTTTTAAAGTAATTTGGCTTTTACTGTGAGAGACACTCAAATACATTGGAGGCATTTCAACAGATGGGTGACATGATGTGAGTTATTTCTTTTAAATGAACCTCACCATCTGCCATGTTGAGAAGAGAGAGTAGGGGCACAGGAGGCTGTTACTAAGATTACTACCTAGTAATCCACATAAGAAATGGTGGAGCCTTGACTGGAAAGGCCAAGAATAACCAATGACTGAGGCAAAACTAGATAGAATGGATAGAGAACTAAAAAGTTTTGGAGTTGTCAATACAGAATAAGAACATGATGTGGAAGGATTTGAAGTGGAGAAATAAGAACAAAATAACATAAGGAATATAAACTCAGAAGTCAGCATGAAAACTCAATGCTTGCGCGTAGATAAGTTGTGAAAAGGAAGAACTGAGAGGCAAAAAACTAGGGCAAATTTTGCTATATAGAAGACTAAAATTAGGTAGGAAAAACTTCAGCATGACTACCATTTCAGAAAACCTGCAAACTTTAATTAAAATTGATGGACATTCTTGCCCACTAACATGGCTGCTGTCAGACCCATCTGTCAGGGTGGTGTGACTGCCATCAGGAAGAATTATGCCAGATTCACGGGCCATGGGTGCCAATCCAAAATAGTTTTGAAGATTGGTTTGATGAGGTAGAAATATACCAGAAATAGTACAGCTGAACCTGAAACATTCCACAGTGAGTTTTGTCAAACTTTACAATTCTAAGAAAAATGTTAAACCATTTAGAGTCCGAACTGTTAAAAATCTTCCAGGACCTGTAGGCATGGCTATAAAATCTTAGCCGTTTCCACTAAAAAAAATATTTCATTTCAAGAAATACTAATTTTTCACATCATTATATAGTGCAGAATACACAAATATTTCTATTTTATGTTTCTTTTCTAATTTTTCTCTGTATAGTTCCTACATTATCTAAGCCTTCTGGCTTTCACCAGGTGGAAATAAGAAAGTCAAGAATCTCTGTCTCTTTCCTACCACAAAGTATATTTTTACCTATTAATTCAGAATCAATTAATATTTTGTTTTATAGAATTCTCTAATGATAATTAAAAGCTAGTTGTAGGCATTATACAGTGTTTTTGGCCAATTTGATGGCTTAAGATAAGTGGGCTGGTTCTGGTTATATAATATAATGTTATATAAACCATATTTCTATCCCTATTACTTTTCTAGCATATTTTGAAAAAATGGAATGCCTCCTGTTCCTTCCTGAATTACCTACTTGGTAGCTGCATCCCCTGGCCTTATCTTCTGTTATTACATTTTTCTTGAGCCATTTTTCAAACCACTGCTGTTACCTCCAATGTTTTCCTGTTATGATGTTGCTGAAACTGCTGAGAACTCAAAGCCAGAATTAATTCCCTTTTCTTAAATTCATGTTTTAATTACCCTATGCATTGTGAACAGGAAGATATATATACACAGTAGTTTTTTACTGAAGATCTGAGATTAAAAGGATGGCTAAAAGTGTAGGAGATAACACCTAAAACTGAATGTTAAGAGCTCACAGGGAGGGGAGGGAGAGCATTAGGACAAATACCTAATGCATGCGGTGCTTAAAACCTAGATGATGGGTTGATAGGGGCAGCAAACCACCATGGTACATGTATACTTATGTAACAAACCTGCACATTCTGAACATGTATCCCGGGAACTTAAAGCATTTTTTTTAAAAAAAATGAGAAATGGGAGAAGAAAAATACAGGAGAGAGAGAGAAGTTATCCATCTCTCCCCCAATGTGGTTATCATTTTGCACAGATTCCTGTGGGTATAACCCAGTTTCTAGTCTTGTCTTCCTTCTCTTTCTCCAAGTTGGCCTGCCTGTTTTCATCCAGCACTACCTGGGTGACCACTTAGGTCTTCCGTCAGGGAAATCCACGAGATGTGAGAGGCCCTCAGCAGAGAACTTCCTATATTTGACCTTTCCAATTAGAAATTAACATAATGACAATGTCCAAGTTGGGCTTTTGCTAGTCTTGTCCAGCAGAACAGGCCAAGTTGTAATCTGACATCTCAGGTCTGTTATCCTTAATGATTTGTCCCATTGGAAATAAAAAGATGACTTCTTCATTGCTTCTGTAATACTATTTACTTTGGTGAGTTATTTTTGGAACATACACACACCCACACAACACAAAGGACTCAAGGAGAAATAAAAATTTCTTAGAGGCATTACAGTCTAAATTCATATTGAAGAGGCAAAGTTGCATGTTTTTTTTTCTACATGCAAATACACTCTCCCCAAAATTTTATTTTACACTATTTTTTAGAGAAGTTTCCAGATAAATTTATTGCAAAGATATGCTGAATTATAGTACCATTGACTACTAGTGGCAACCTTTATTCACATAAAGATACAGCCCAAATTTGAAATTTAAGGTTTGTTTAACTTGGGCCAGGTCAAATTTGGGGTTAGAGTGTTTGGTCTCTCAATTATTTGTAAAAAGGTGAAATGGCAGAAATAGTTATAACCTCCAGTAATATGAAATTTGCAGTGTTTGTGTAGGGTGGGATGGAGATGCCTTTTGCATTATCAACTTTGTTTCAGAGTACTTAATATAGAAATATCTTGCTGACTATTCAAGGTAGTTCTACAAGGTGCATTTAGAGATACTTACCAGCTGTTACTTATACTCTTAGACAATGAACTTTATGTTCTGTCACATTTTTATCATCGAACTCGGTAAATTTCATCAGTGGAATATGAAATATATGCCCTTTTCTCATGAATACATTTCATGAGATAATTTATCAAAAAACAAGACATCACAGATTAATAGAAAAATTTTGTCTAACAACATTTGACTATTTTACTGAATATTTTCCCATTCTTTATTTATTTTAAGAAAAAAAGAAATTTTGAAGTCTTTTAGTGCAATATTTCAGAAACAGTTAATATGTGTCTTTATGATGGCATTGCAATTTGGATAATACAGATGATTTTGTATTAATCTCATTAAAAACATGTCAATTTGGGATTTTTCAAAGAATTGTGCTTAAGTATAGTATTATCCATATGTATGGTCATAGAAAATATATGTATTATTGTGCTGTGAATATATATTCACAGCATATATATGCACATATCCAAATACGTGTATCTACACACACAAACATATAGGTGTATGGAAGCTTATCACGCCCTATATTTTTATGTTTTTCTCTCTGACTGCTTTCCCTTTCAATAATATTCCTCGACAGTATAGACATATTAGTTCATATTGATCTTCTCATACTTTTAATTGCCACATAATATTTCATTGTATGAATATATGTTTGGTTAACCTTTCCCTTATCAAAAACATTAGGTACTTGTGAATTTCTTACTGTTCTATTTTCTTACATCTCATTTTGTGCTGTTTCCCTAGAAATGAAATTGATGAATTATATGAGCATATAACATTTAAAAAATATATTCCAGATTACCCTGAATGCTTGTTGTAAATTTAAAACTCTATCAGTTGTTTTCAATATCTTCACTGATCTTTAGTATTATCAGACTTTAAGAGTTTTTTCAGTCTATACGAAAATGATACCTGATGCATTGATTTTATTCCCCCAAAGTAGTTATCTTTGGCTTCTTTTTGTTTATTAGACATTTATGTTTAATATTTTGTGAATTTGTTGTTCTTTGCTATATTTTCTATTGGACCTTTTTGTCTTTTTTATTAATATGTATGAATTATGGATAGTTTGATATTTGTTTTATGATACAAATGTATTCTCTGATTTTGCTGGCTGTCTTAAATTCGGGTTATTTTATAGAAGTGTTGACTATGGATGTATTCAAATGTATAAAATCATTCTTGACTTTGTTTTTTAGACCTTGTTTAAGAAAACCTCTACTATTCTGATGGTGTAATTTTTTTAATGAAAAGTCCCTCTTTATCTCACTGATTGTAAATAATTTTGCAAGCTAATAAGTGGCTGTTACAGAATTCTTACACAATCTAATGTGTTGTAAAAGACCATTATTAACACTGTCAAGAACATACACTCTGGTGGATAAGTGAAGACCTGTAAGACCAATTTAGAGGATACTGAAATGTGCAAATGAGAGATGATGATGGTTTTAACAAACTGGTGATGGTATAAACACTGAAAATGGTCTAGTCTTTGAAATATTTTAAAAGCAGGTATGAAAATATTTACTGATTTAATGTGAAATGTGGGAGAAAGATTATGTGTTAAGAATATAACCCCAAAACTTATTTTTTATGTTTACCTTTCCTGTAATCCTGAAAGTCAGTTTCAGAAAAGGAAAATCGTCAGAGGAGCCAGGTGTGGGAAGGATAGAGTGTGGTAAAGGGAATGTAGTCTAGACGAACTTAATTCTGAAAGTGTTTATTAGACCTTTGAATGAAGATGTTGAATATACTGCTGGAAAACTGAGTATGGGGGCAAATTAGGTATGTGTGGTTCAAACACCTTAGAGATTCTATGGACACAGATCTCAAGATAAATAACATAAGAATGTCACAATTGTAGCATTCACTTATACTGGTGGTTCTATAAATTGGTATTTTTAAAAATATATAATACTCAAGTGACAATGCCAATGATTTTGATGAAGCAATTCAAAAATTTATCATAACAAATTATTTAAAACAATTTAAAAAATAAGGTGCAGGCACACACCTTTTGCTTGTATTATTAGCTATCTTACTAAGTCATGCACCAATAACATTAAGAGAATGTAAATAAAGCTGGCCAAATGAAGAGTGTTATACAAGTTAATTGCCAATGAGTATTATACAAGTTATTGCCAATGAGTAATCAGCATATAGATAACCACCTGCTCAAATATAATCTATTGGCCAATCTCTATTGCACCAGCATCATCCCCTTTTTATTTTGATCATCTTATCAGCATACATGTGTGCTGTACTCTCTCATACATACATATATACATACATGTGTGTATACATATACATATATATATATATATATTTTTTTTTTTTGAGTTGGAGTCTCACTCTGTCTCTCAGGCTGGAGTGCACTGGCACGATCTCGGCTCACTGCAGCCTCCGCCTCCTGGGTTCAAGTGATTATCCTGCCTCAGCCTCCTAAGTAGCTGGGATTACAGACGCACACCACCCTGCCTGGCTAATTTTTGTATTTTTAGTAGACACTGGGTTTTACCATGTTGGCCAGGATGGTCTTGATCTCCTGACCTAGTGGATCCACCCACCTCAGTCTCCCAATGTGCTGAGATTACAGGCATGAGCCACCACACCTGGCCCTATCTTTCATATTTTAAAAGTCTTTTTACCTCACATCATCGTTCAGCTACCATCCTATTTCTATGCTCTCCTTTATGGCAAACCTCTTTGAAGAGCTCTTAGTTCCCGTTGTCTTCTTTTCCCTTTCTCCCCGAGACAGCCCTTGGATGTAATCATGAGTCATGTGAAGTGACACTGCAGCAATACTGACAGTCTTTTAAATTGTGCATATAGATATTTACTTTTTCCATAAGATTCTTTATTCTTTTCATCTTGATTAATGCTTTTTCTGTAGTGAATTTGTTAGCAAGTTAATATAATCTTGTCAATAAAATGGAAGATCACATGAACTTTTCCCTCCCCATTAATTGTTTCCCATCATTACAGATGTTAGGTAAAATTAGAAGTATTTATACTATTTAAATAATGCCTAAACTATTATTTTTAAGTGTTACAGATAAACTGCTTATAGTCCACAACTGTTATGATTATCTTAATGAATGAACCATAGGCTCTGAAACATGGGAATAACTTATAATTAAGAAATAATATTGATCATGCCACTGCACCCCAGCCTGGGTGACAGAGCAAGATTCTATCTCAAAAAAAATTATAATATTAATGTTCCAGGAGCTCAAATTCTATTGGAAAAATTCAGGATAGAACTCCTCACTAGAGATAAAAATTTTTGAGTAATCATCATATGAATAGTCCATTGTTCAAAGATTGTTTGTTGACTTGTCTCTCCTTGTATATTGGTTGGAAGCAAAATCAATCCCTTACATACATCAGTCTCTCTCTGAGACTTTTCTAGTCCATTGGGAAAAAAATGTAAATTCCTCTATTAATAACACATTGTTTAAATGCTAACAGTTTTGATATTTCTTGATAAATGGAGGAACAAATAGAGAAATAGTAGGTTCTAAAATTACTGTTATATTATCATCTATATATTAATAGTTTTTCTTTGTTTATGTATGTGGACCTTTGAAATCATATAACTCTTGTTTTCATATAGGTGTGCTGAAGCCCTATCCCCAAGATGACTATATTTGGAGACAGGATTTTTGGAGGTAATTAAGGTCTTAAGAGTAGGATCCTGGTTTTATAGAATTGGTAACCTTATAAGAAGAAGAGAAAGAGTAATATTTCTCTCTCCATGTGCATGAACTGAGGAAAGGCCATGTGAGCCACACAGTGAGGAGAATGGCACTCTAAAAGCCAGAAAGTGAGCCCTTACCAGAATCCAGGCATCCTGGAACCCTGATCTTTAACTTCTAGGCATTGGAACCATGAGAAAATAAATTTCTGTTGTTTAAACCACCTACTCGGCTGGGAGCAGTGGCTCACACTTGTAATCCCAGCACTTTGGGAGGATGAGGTGGGCAGATCACTTGAGGACAGGAGTTCGAGACCAGCCTGGTCAACAGGTGAATCCCATCTCTACTAAAAACACAAAAATTAGCCGAGTGTGGAGGTGCCTACCTGTAGTCCTAGCTACTCAGGGGGCTGAGGCTGGAGAATCACTTGAGCCCGGGAGGCTGTGGTTGCAGTGAGCCAAGATCATGCCACAGTACTCCAGCCTGGGTGACAGAGCGAGACTCTGTCTTGAAAACAAAACCAAACCAAGCACCTACTCTACAGTATTTTCTGTGTCAGCGTAGGACAAGGTGTGAAAATGGGATCTAACTTTATTTTTTTCCAAATGATGAACCATCATGTCAGTATTAATTATTGATTTATTTGACTCTTTGTTTTTCTTTTACAAAATTGCCTCACATACTAAACAATATTTATTATACTGTTTTAACCTTAAAATGAGCTTGCTATTTAGGCAAGTTCTTTTTGGGGTTTTGATTGAAGTTATTTAGAATGATGTGAGAATAATTGAAATTTTTATAGTATATAAATTCTTCCCATGTGTGGATCTTCTATATCTCTCTATTAGTTTACTAAACATCTTTCAAATATTTTGTTATATTTATTCCACAAAATAGATAACTTAGGGAGCTATTATGAATAGAATCCTTTTTTTTTTTTTTTTTTAAATCTCACTCTGTCACTTGGGCGAGTCTTGCTCTGTCATCCAGGCTGGAGTGTAGTGGTGCAATCTCGGCTCACTGCAAGCTACATCTCCCAGGTTCAAGCAATTCTCCTGCCTCAGCCTCCCATGTAGCTGGGACTACAAGTGCATGCCACTATGCCCTGCTAATTTTTGTATTTTTAGTAGAGACGGGGTTTCACCATGTTAGCTAGGCTGGTCTCAAACTCCTGGCCTTAAGTTATCTGCCCGCCTTGGCCGCCCAAAGTGCTGGGATTACAGGCCTGAGCCACAGTGCCCAGCCTTATAGTGATTTTAATTTAGTATATACTATGTATCCATATTTATCCTTGTTTCCTCTCCATCAATATGTTTCTATACAGAAAGAACCTGTTTTAACTTTGAATGTTCAGTATCAGGTATTAATATAATTATTTTAACTTTGATTTTATTGCATTTATCCTGGTATATTTGTAAGTATTTTTAATATTTAATACTTTGTTCTTGTAAATAGCAAATACATGGATTGTCTTTATTTTTTCATTTGGAATATTTCATCTTTTGGTTTAGAAATTCAAAGCATTCAAGTTTATTAAGGTAAATAATACACTTTTAACGTTACCTTCATTGTATTTTTTCTCAAGTGATGTGTTAAATTTAAATGATAAATTTGTCTTTCTAGAAATATGGTTTGTTCTGGGTTATTATGGAATTTCCCATTATAGTATGGTTCTTCAAATAAATTTATAACTATTACTCTTACTCAAATTTTAGTTATAATTATCCACCATAAACATTTCAAACTAATAACTCACTGTGTATTTCTACGAAGTCTCCTTTCTTCTATCTTTAATGTCTGGTCTCATTTTTCATTGAAATGTAGCATGTACCCAAATATTTTCATCTGCTAGGACATAAAGATTAAATACCCTCTGACTCCTTGAATGAAAATAATATATAGGGCAACTCACACGTTACCATTTTGGACCAAGGTAATGACTAGCCACATACAAAAAGTAAACAATACAAAATAAAACAAGCAGGAAATTACTAATCAATGGGCATAAAGTTTCAGTCAAGCAAGATAAATAAGCTCTAGATATCTGCTGTACAACATGGTATCTGTAGTCAACAATAATGTAATATATACTTAAAAATTTGTTAAGAGGGTAGATCAGTATTTTTATTACAATTAAATTTAAAATATGAAATGAAATAAAACAATAAAAATTAACAGGAATATGCAAAGATAAAACAGCAATATCGATTTCCTTAAAAATTATGATTTTTGTATTGCATTGTAACCTTGCTTGACTAATTTTTTTTTACCAGTTTTGATGGATCCATTGCCTTCTCTTAAAATGTAATAGAAGCCCCACAACAGTCCCCGGAGTGTGATGTTCCCCTTCCTGTGTCCATGTGTTCTCATTGTTCAGTTCCCACCTATGAGTGAGAGCATGCGGTGTTTGGTTTTTTGTCCTTGCCATAGTTTACTGAGAATGATGATTTCCGGGGTGGGGGGAGGGGGGAGGGACAGCATCAGGAGATATACCTAATGCTCAATGACGAGTTAATGGGTGCAGCACACCAACATGGCACATGGATACATATGTAACACACCTGCACATTGTGCACATGTACCCTAAAACTTAAAGTACAATAATAAAAAAAAGTAATAGAAGCTTATATTTTTCCTAAGTTTTAAAATACATAAGGTTAGAGAAGTTTTCTTTAAAAATTTTTAGAAACAAAGGAAAGTAACTCTAAATTCTACTCTACTAACCAATGCATACCATCTTATTACCCCCAAATTCTTTATTTTCTGTTTCACCTAGTTAATCCTGAGAATTATTGACAGAGACTTCTTAGTAGTTCAAGTAACTTAAGTAAACAAATCATTTAGAACACAAATTAATTCTTTAAATGTACTGGAAATAACTTGGCTGTTTTCTTAGCATGATACACTGTTGTAACAGGCCATATGGATCAGACTTCTTAACATTAGCTTGACATATAAACAGAGAAGATACTGTCTATATAAAGTAGACAGTTTTTGATTTCGATATACAAAATGTCATCATATTTTAAGTGTGTCCTTGTATTTACCATGATACGTTCATTTAATACTGTAAGATGCCACAGTATTTTGTATACTGTATCAGATTTTAAAAATGCTAGGAATTAAAGTGTAACAATGCTTTCTTTTGTTTTTACAATTTTTATTTTATCAATTTTGAAAGATAACTTTTAGACTATGCATAATTTTAATGTATATTATTATTGTTAATACATACAATGGAAGATAATAACAATTGGTTATCCTTTGAATCCTGTTTAAATTTCGAGCTGTTAACATCTGTTATTCCCCCAAAATACTTTTCATGCCATTATGAGGGTTAGTTTTTAATACAAATTTGCTAAAGTAATCTATAAAAAAATGACAAAACCATTGTTGCTGGTTTTTAAACTGGCTTTGCAGGTCAGTGGAAGTATTCTACTTTGTACTGTTGCTTTGGAAGTGTTAAATGGTCTGACGATTCCATCTCTCTATCAATATTGATAAAAATTTGGTTCCTAAAAGTTATTCTTCTCCAGAATTTCCTCCAGAGCATGGATATTTATTCTGAAAAAAATGATAGTAAAGCTTTTATTATTTGTATATGAACAAGCAATGACAACTCATTCAAGACTGCCACTAGGCCAACTTATATTTTAAGTTGCAATCAATTTTGAGTCAGATTCAGATTTTAGATATGTGTGATGGTTGTGTGTCAGTTTGGCTAGGATATGGTGCCCAGTTGTTTGGTCAAACACTAGTCTAGATTTTGCTGTAACGGTATTTTGTAGATATGACTAACATTTATAATCAGTTGACTTTAAGTTAAAAAGATTACCTCCATAATGGGAGTAGGCCTCCTCTAATTATTTGAAGAGTTTCAAAGCAAAAACTGAGGTTTCCCAGAGAAGACAGAATGCTGCTGCAAAACTGCAATGTAGAAATACTGCCCACATTTCTAGTCTGCTCACCAGCCCTATAGATTTATGACTCAGGACTACAACCTCAATTTTTTACCTGAATTTTCAGCCTGCCGTATAGATTTCAAACTTGCCGGTCCCCATAATTGCAGGATCCCATTCCCTAAAATAAATCTGTGTGTGCGTGTGTGTGTGTGTGTGTGTGTACGTGTGTGTGAGTGTTTATGTATGTGTGTGTATAATTTCCATCCTGGTTGTTATTAAGTACAATATTGATTGCAAATTTATGACAGGATTTAGGTCCATGGAAAAAGCCTTATAAATTGCATTTTTATGTAATCATGATGATAGAATAACACTGCAAAAATTTATAAGATGGTAATTTCTGCAGCAAAATAACTTAAAGAACCTCATGTATCTTGCTAATAGTTATACATTCTAACCTTGTGATAATTTTATTTTATAATCGGTATTTTGTTGGCTCTGGACACAATGAATTGCTGTAAGATTTTACCTGCAAAGTTTCAGTTTCTGGGAATGTCTCACATAGGTTCAATGTTAAATGTTAGATATTCTCTACCCTGAGCAGGCATTTGAGGTTGGAGTCTCTATTCTGTCACTACTGCTACTATCCACTGGGCCCAACAATTCCTCTGCTGTGGCTGCTGTAGGTGTTTCCAAGCTTGCAGACTTACAAGGTGCTAATTTGCCATTCTGGTCTCTTGTTTCCTCAGTGTGCTGAAGCCTTAAAGCCATTTTTGGTTTGTGAAGAAGTACACAAAATATTTCTTTTCCTCACTTGAGTTAGCACTTTGATACCTGGAAAAAAATGTAGTACTCCTTGTACCCTCTTGTCTCACAGAGTTTCTAGTAGAAATGTCCCATTTAGCTTAGCCAGCAGCTCACTCTCACCATAAGCCTCAGAGAAGAAAGGATACATCTGAGACAAGTGTCATCATGCTGTTTTCTGTTCTGCATTCTCCCCCCATTCCTTCTTTTTAAATGAAATTCTGGGTTTTAATATAAACACATTCAGGTTATTCTACCATCTGTATATAATATAGTTTTAGGATATGTTAATTTCTGAAGTACATATATTTTAAGAAAATATATTTAATAATTTCCAAATAAGTGCTTTTACTTTGAAGTATGTATGAAATACAGAAATTCATCATATATTATATAATGCTATTTGAAAGATATAAGTAACAACTTTATATAAATTAAAATCTGCTGATCATTGGAATTATCAAGAGGTAAAGAAGAAATTGGCAAGACTTTAAAAAAATTTTTATTTGTCCAATGTAATCTAAAATGGCATAGATGTCACAGAACTATCCACACTATAGTAGTCATGCAAAACTAGAATGTTATAAATGGACCACAAATATTGACATATTTCTGAAAAAAAATTCAGAACACATCAGTTATAAGTGGAAGAGAAATAAAGCTAGAAAAATCACAGTTCAAGGCATTTACAGTAAGAGACTACTGGAACATTAGGACCATTCTAGAAATTCCTAAACATTGAAGCAGCAGATAAATGGAGCAGGAAATGCTTAGGATCACAAATAGAAGGTGGCATGGATATGGGAGTTCCTCTGCTGCCATGGCTCCTCCCACCTACCTTCTTGTTGAGCTGTGGGCAGTAATATTTTTACCAAACCAAATCACTGAGTGTGGGAACTGGGGCTTAAACACAGGCAATGTCTAGTGTAGAAACATATATTCACAAGTAATGGAAAGCCTCCATAAGCAGAAGACAAAATGCCTGCCAAGGACCCCAGGAATCTCTCATACGACCCCTTAACATGACCAGGGTAGCCTAAAGTGCCAAATCTGGGAAATAAGATATTTCAAATCTTAATGATAAACAATCAAGAATCACAAAACTTTTGAGAAAGACAAGCAGCATGAAGAGAAGCAACTGACTCAACTAAGAAAACTAACATATAAGCAACAAAAAAATTAAGCTGAACGCTCTCTGAAGAAAATATGGCATCTATGAAAACAAATACCTAAAGAATTTTTAAAGTAACAGTTTTATGATCATGGAAAATATCCCAATAAAATAACTGTATAACTTGATTGCCCAATCTTCAGTGACTTGGAAAATTGGACCAGAGGATTCTCCCTGAAATTACTGCAAAATTATAAGACTAGTAAATACAAAAGAAATAGTTTAAAAATTGAGTATTTACCCTAAAATTCCAATATTTATTTGACAGAATAACAGAAGGAAAAATAAGAATGAATAAGGAGGAAGAAAAGCAAATAGAAAAAGAATTGCTAATATTGAAGAAATATAAACTTTCAGATGAAAATGCTCACTAAATAACAGGAAGAATGAACAACTATTTATATCTAGCTGGATTTTAGTGAATTTTCAACACGAATAACGAAATTAAAATTATGAAAAATGACAACAAATTCCAAAGAGACCTACAAACCAAAATCAGAAATGCTTCTACCTTTTTTTATTTGTAAGATCCAATGCTTCTAGATAATAGAACAATGTTGAGAAAGGTCTTAAGGAAAAAAACAATTTGAATTGAGAATCTGTTGATAAACAAACTCTGTAAAATATTTAAAGAGGCTTATTTTAAGCCAAATATGAGTAACCATGACCTGGGGTATAATCTCAAGAAGTCCTGAGAACATGTGCCTGAGATGATTGGGGTATGGTGTGGTTTTACGTATCTTAGAGAGAAATAAGCTACAGGCAAAGACATAAATCAATACATGTAAAGTATAGATGGCCCAGAAAGGTGAGATACCTGGAAGCTGGAGGTGGGCGTGAGTTACAGGTCATAGGTGGATCCAGAGATTTTCTGATTGGCTATTTGGTTGAAAGGGGTTAAGCTTTGCCTAGAGTTGAAGTCAGTAAAAAGAAATGCTTGAGGAAGGAATAGTATTGAATCTGCATATTGCTTTGGGCAGTGTGGCCATTTTAATGGTATTGATTCTTCTAGTCCATGAGCATGGAATGTTTTTCTATTTATTTTTGTTATTTGTGATTTCTTTAAAGGACACATGCACCCGTCTGTTCATCACAGTGCTATTCACAATAGCCAAAACATGGAAACAACCTAAGTGCCCATCAACAGTGGATTAGATAAAGAACATGTGATACATATACACAAAATCATGTCTTTTGCAGCAACATGGAAAAAGCTGGAGGCCATAACTCTAATTGAATTAGTGCAGACAGAAAACCCAGATACTTTTGGTGTCACTTATAGGTTAGAGCTAACATGCAGTACACATGGACATAAAGATGAGACAATAGGCATGGGGAGTACTACAGCAGAGAGAGAGGGATGGGGCCAAGGGCTGAAGAACTACCTATTGGGTACTATGCTGAATACCAGGGAAACTGATTCAGTCATATCCAAAATCTCAGCACCATGCAATATACCTCTGTAACAATCCTTCACATGTAACCCCGATTCTAAAATAAAAGTTGAAAAAACAAATAAAAAGAAACACTTAAGATAAGGGGAGCTGTAGAAGCCAAGGTTCTTGTTAAGAGGATGAAGCCTCCAAGTAGCAAGCTGCAGAGAGAGTAGTTGGTAAATCTCTCTCTTCCAACCTTAAAAAGACCCAGAAAAGACCTACAAAGGGAAGGAGATTCTCTACAGAATGCAAAATTCCTCCACACAAGACAACCTTGCAAAGTCATATCAAAATATGTCAAATGAATATGTTTTGGAGTAAAATACTTTGATTTCTCTCAGGAACCACTGTCTGTCTTGTGGTACTATACCAGAGTCAGGTAGGAATTAGTTATCTTATTGCTACAAAGAACCTGTTTTGTCCATCTTATGAACTGTATTTTAATGTTATTGCTGGTCAGTTATGCCTTAACTCCAAAGGGAGGGGATGTAAGGGCCTGTCCAACCTCCCTTCCCATCATCACCTGAACTAGTTTTTCAGGTATCTTTGGGATCCCCTTGGCCAAGGAGGTGGTCAGTTCAGATGGTTGGGAGGCTTAGAATTTTGTTTTTGGTTTATAAATCCTATTCAGAGCCACTCAGTGTGATTAAAAACAAAACTATTTTCAGATGTGCATAGAATCAGAAAGGTTATTACCATCTGATATTCTCCTAAGAATAACTTAGGAGATGCTTTAAATGAAATAAAAAATGAATTAAAGAAAAATAAAGATTGAGAATCAAGACAGCAGAGCAAAGAAAGAACCACATAAAATAAATTAATTCCAAATGAATGTTAATAATTCTTATTAAAAATAATAACGGAGGTAATTGTATAATTATGTCTTCTGATTTATTAACATGGTAAAAAACATTGACAAATAGCTTTAATTATTAGTCGTTTTTCTTTTGAGTTTCTGTAATGCTAGTACTTAAGCACTGAATCTTCCACTGGTGTAGGGGAATTACAATTAAACGCAAAATCTCTTCCCAACTCAGAAAAGCTTTCCACAAAGGCATAAAAGAAATAAAATAATTTTATTATTGAATTAGCATTGAATTAGAATGTGAGGTGCAGCACAGGTAATCTAAGGGGATTTTAAATACAATAAAATATCACCCTTTTATACAAATAAGCAGATAGAACCAATAACACACATGTTCTCAAGAAAACAACTAGTTTTGAAGTAGGACTGGACAACACCATTGGCCATGCCCAGTTTATCCAGTTTTCACCTGGTAATTTGCGTGGCTGTCTGTGTTAATTGGCCTTATCCAAAATAAAAATAAAAGGCTCAAATCTTTATGACTAAAAGTAGTTATGCACCAAGGTGTCTGCACAAAATTTGGCTGTTGTTCTCCCCACAAAATGGAATAGTGTCCTTTTTGATGATTATATGTCAAAGAGATGGCTTTCTGGTTTTTGAGAAATCCATGCATGGGTTGTAAAGGTGGTAATTTTTATTTGTCCAATTGTTTATTTAGCAGTTTAAAATATTTACATCATTTCAAGGGGACAAAGAAAGAACTGACACATTTTTTAAAGTGAATGCTCTAAGACAAGGAAAAGGGGAAGGAGGAAGTCTCTTCTCTTATTTTCAATAGGGAAAATTAAGACTCTTATTTCTAATTTGTATTTGCCATTATAGGGCATATTTTAGCTAGACTTCATAGGTTCTAATACACATTTGTTTTAGTATCATCACTTATTTTAATTTTTATGGATACATAATACTTAACACATATTCATGGAGTGCATGTGATATTTTGAGAAAAGCATGCAATGTATAATAATCAAGTCTGAGTAATTGAGATATCTATTATCTCAAACATTTATTTTTTTATTTGTAAACATTCCAAATCTACTTATCAAGCAATTTTGAAATACAATAAATTATTATTAAGTATAGTCATCCTACTGCACTACCAAACACTACATCTTATTTCTTCTATCTGACTGTATTTTTGTGCTCATTAATAAACACCTCTTACTCTCCTTCTCCCCACTTCCCTTCCCACACTCTAGTAACCCTGATTTTATTTACTACCTTCATGAGATTAATTTTTTGTAGCTCTCACTTATATGTGAGAACATGTGACATTTTTCTTTCTATGCCTGGCTTATTTCACTTAACCTAATGTCCTCTGGTTCAATCTGTGTTATTACAAATGATAGGATTTTATTCTTATGGTGGAATAATATTCCATTATGTATCTATACCACATTTTCTTTATCTATGCATCCCTTGATGGGCATTTCGCACAGCTAGCATCATACTGAATGGAGAAAATCTTAGTCTTTCCTCTGAAATCTGGAACAAGACAAGGATGTCCACTTTTACCACTTCTATTCAATGTCGTACTGGAAATATTATCCAGAGCAATTAGACATGAGAAAGAAATAAAAGACATCTAAATAAGAAAGAAAGAATTCAAAATGTCCTTGTTTTCACACGATATTATATTTAGAAAAATCTAAAGATTAATGAACGATTGGCACTGATAAATGAATTAAGTAAAGCTACAGGATACAAAATCAACACACAAGACTTGGAAGCATTTCTATATGCAACAGCGAACAATTTGAAAAAGAAATCAAGAAAACAATGCACTTACAAAAAATAAGATAAAATACCAAGGAATAAATATAACCAAAGCAGCAATAGATCTCTTCAATTAAAACTATAAAAAAATTGATGAAAGAAATTGAAGAAGACATGAAAAATATGGAAAGAAACCCCATGTTCATAAATAGAAGAGTCAATATTGTTAAAACATCCACACCACCCAAATTGATTTACAGATTCAATACAATTCCTATTAAAATACCAACAAAATTTCTCACAGAAATAGGAAAAATCTTAAAATTTATAAGAATCACAGAAGACTCAAAATAGCCAAAGTAACACTGAGCAAAAAGTATAAAATTGGAAGCATTACATTACCTGACTTCAAATTATACTACAAAACCAAAATAGCATGATTCTGGCATAAAAACAGACATGTAGACAAATGGGATAGAATATAGAACCCAGAAATAAATCTACACATTTATAGTCAACACATTTTCAACAAAGGTGCCAAGAACATACACTCAGGAAAGGGTAGTCTTCAACAAATTGTTCTGGAAAAACTGGATATCCATATGCAGAAGAATGAAACTAGACCCCTATATTTAACCATATATAAATATAAAATAAAATGGATTAAAGACTTAAATATAAGACCTGAAACAATAAAACTACTGGAAGAAAACATTGATAAATGCTTCGGGACGTGGTTCTGGGCAAAGATTTCTTGACTAAGACCTCAAAAGCACAAGCACCTGAATTAAAAATGGACAATTGGTATCACACCAAGCTAAAAAGTTTTGCACAGCAAAGAAAACAATCAAGGGCAATATACAGGATGGAAGAAAATATCTGCAAAATATCTGGCAAGGGATTAATAACCAGAATACATAAAGAACTCAAAAAACTGAAGAGTAGAAAAATAATCTGATTTTTAAATGAACAAAATAAACTGTACAGTCATTTCTCAAAAGAAGACATATACATGGGTAATTGGCATATGAAAAAAATGCTCAACATCATTAATCACAAGTGAAATGCAAATCAAAATTACCTTGAGATGTTATCCTACCCTGGTTAAAAATGGCTTTTATCCTAAAGATAGGCAATAACAAATGCTGGGGAGAGTGTGGAGAAAAGAAAACCCGAGTACAGTGTTGGTAGGGACGTAAATTAGTACAGTCACCATGGAAAACAGTTAGGAGGTTTCTCAAAAAACTAAAAATAGAGCTGCCATATGATCCAGGGATCCCACTTCTGGGTGAATATGTAAGCAAGAAATTTAGTATATCAAAGAGATATCTGCATTCCTGTGTTTATAGGTCATTGTTTTCTATATTCTTTCCATTTTTATTTTCCCTTCAAATTAAGCATTATTTCAGAAATAAGCTTGATTATTAACTAATATTATAGCATATAAAAATGAAGCTTAATCTGCTTACATTAATTTATATATATATTTGCACATAAAACTATCTTTCTATATAGAATGGTTTTTGTTTTTAACATTTATGTTTTCTTTTTTATAATTTATATCTGTTCCAGACTTTCATTTTACATTTCTCCTTCTGTTAATTTAGGAAATGTATAGTATGTAGTATTTTTTAATGATTTATTAGCATTTACTTTATTTATCTTCAGTTCTAAATTTAAATTTAATGCAGACCAGGATGGATATGTCATCCACAACTTTATTCACTGAGAAATGCTTTTATAACTATTTTATTTTATTTTTTTTAATTGGCAAATCAAATTTTATATACTTATATACAACGTGATATTTTGAAAAATAGAACACACACACACACATATATATATATATATGTACACATTGTGGAATGGCTAAATTCAGCTAGTTAATGTATGCATTACTTCATATAGTTATCACTTTTTGGTAGTAACAATATCTATTCTCTTATGAATTTTCAAGAATACAATATATTGTTATTAACCATAGTCACAGTGTTGTACAATAGATCTCTTGAACTCATTCCTGAAATTTTGTGTCCTTTGCCCAACATTTTCTAATCCTACCCCTCTACCCCACCACTCCAACCTCTAGTATAGTTACTTTTTTAACTCTCTACTTCTATGAATTTCACTTTTTTAGATTCCACATGTAAGTAAGATCATGCAATATTTGTCTTTCTGTGACTGGCTTGTATTATTTATTTATTTATTTTTCCTTATTATTTTTTTTTAGAGGTACACATGCAGGTTTGTTACATGGGCATATTGAGTGCTACGAGGTTTGGGCTTCTATAATCCCATCAATCAAGTAGTGAACATAGAATGCTATAGGTAGTTTTTCAACCCTTGCTCTCTCCTTTCTTCTCCCTCTTCAGAATCTCCAGTGTTTACTGTTTCCATCTTTGTGTTCATGTGTACCCAACATTTATCTCCCACTTATAAGCGAGAACACATGGTATTTAGTTTTCTGTTTCTGTGCTAATTTTCTTAGGATAATGGCCTCCAGCTGAATCCATGTTACTGCAAAGGACATGATTTCATTATTTTTATGGCTGCATAGTATTCCATGGTGTAAATGTAACTTTTAAAAAAAAATCCAAATCTACTGTTGATGGGCACCTAAGTTGATTCCATGTGTTTGCCACTGTGAATAGTGCTGTAATGAACGTATGAGTGCAGGTGTCTTTTTGGTAGAACAATTTATTTTCTTTTGGGTGTATAGCCAGTAATGGAATTGCTGGATGAAACTGTAATTCTATTTTTAGTTATTTGAGAAATCTTCAAACTACTTCCCACAGAAAAGCATTCCCTTTTCTCTGCAACCTCACCAATATCTGTTATTTTCTAAATGTATTAATAATAGCCATTTTGATGGGTGTGAAATGGTATCTCATTACAGTTCTGATTTACATTTCTCTGAAGATTAGTGATTCTGAACATTTTTTCATATATGTTTGTTGGCTGGTTGTATGTTTTCCTTTGAGCAGTGTCTGTTCATGTTCTTTGCCTACTTTTAACTTCTTTGTTTTTCTTTATTTGATTTCTTTAAGTTCCTTATAGATTCTGGATATTAGCCCTTTGTCAGATGCATAGTTTGCAAATGTTTTCTCCCATTCTGTAGGTTCCCTGTTTACTCTGTTGATGTTTCTTTCACTGTGCAGCTCTTTAGTTTAATTAGGTCCCCATTGTCAGTTTTTGTTTTTGTTCCATTAGCTTTTAAAGACTTAAAAATTATTTGCCAAGGTTGATGTCCCAAACAGTATTTCCTAGGTTTTCCTCCAGGATTTTTACAGTTTGACATCTTACATTTAAAAGTCCTTAATCCATCTTGAGTTAATTTTTATATATGGTGAGAGGTAAGGGCTCAGTTTCATTCTTTTGCATATGGCTAGCCAGTTTTCCCAGCGCCACTTATTAAATAGGGTATTCTTCTCCCATTGTTTGTTTTTGTCAACTTTGTTGAAGATCTGTTGGTGGCAGATGTGTGGTTTTACTTCAGGGGTCTCTATTTTGTTACTTTGGTCTATGTATCTATTTTTGTATGACTGGCTTATTTTACTTAACATAATATCCTCTACGTTAATCCATGTTGTCGCAAATGACAGGATTTTCTTCTTTCTTGAGGCTCAGTAGTATCGTTTTGTGTATATGCACCATATTTTCTTTATGTGTTCATCCACTGGTGGACAAAAGTCACAAGCAATATGACAAAATATTAATATTTGTTAGTTATAGTTTTGGCATTGCACATGTTCATAGTACAAGAGTTACTATATTCTTGAAAGTTTAAAACTTCTACCACATTTAAAAAATAGTGGATGATGTAATAATGTAACTGGAGATATTTGGTTGTGGGGGGCAGCAGAAAAAAATAAGTGGAGACTGAGGCGGGATGGGGAGTTAGAGGAAAAACACTGTAGAATACTATTTCCTAGCGCATGTTTACATGACTATGGAAACATTCAATAAAAAGGAAGACAGTAATGACTGAGAAAGAGAGAAAGAAATGATGCAAATCTTAAAGAACCCAAAGAGCAAAGTCCTTGAGAGGGCAAGAGGGAAGAGATGATGTTAATATAGTAAGAACTCAGTAAATGTAGCTGAACGAATGAGTAAATGAACCAATAAATGACCTTCAGCATCCCTTTGGCTTCTTATATTTAATTGTCTTTTCAACTCTCCAAAACAATTAAAAACTTGGATCACTTTCCTCATGTTTATAAGTTCCTTACATTAGCTCTCTCTTTTTTTTAAGCAGAAAATATCCCCTTCTACTTGTAAAAGAC
Source organism: Symphalangus syndactylus (assembly GCF_028878055.3). Lineage (NCBI taxonomy): Eukaryota > Metazoa > Chordata > Mammalia > Primates > Hylobatidae > Symphalangus > Symphalangus syndactylus. The sequence continues at coordinate 108,716,769 of NC_072428.2, forward strand.
AGTAAAGGCCATAACGTTTATTTCCTGCCATTGGTATATATATATTTTACTAAGCACTCAGATTCCAGATGCTGTTTTAGGCAGTGCAGAAACTGCAGTGAGAAATGCAGACAAACAACTATACACTGTATTATTTGGTGATGAAAAGTGATATCAAGAAAATTAGACAGGGTTAAGAGATAGGGAGTAATGAAACATTCTTAAGAGTGTTTAACAAAATTCTTTAAAGGGTGACATTTGAACAATCTTGAATGAAATGACAGAGGACATGCCATTTTTCTGGGACATTAAGTAATTTCTTCTTAAAAGCGTGAAAGCCCATTTCAGTCTTCATATGTCTGTGAAAGAATAGGGTTATTAGATCTCAGGGCTTTTACAAAATTTGTATTTTATTTTAGATCTGGTATATATGTGCAGGACATGCAGGTTTAATTACATATGTAAACATGTGCCATGGGGTGGTTTGCTGCATGTATCAACTCATCACCTATGTATTAAGCCCAGCATGCATTAGCTCTTTTCCCTAATGCTCTCCCCACCTTGTTTGCTGCACCTATCAACCTGTCACCTAGGTATTAAACCCAGCATGCATTAGCTATTTTCCCTAATGCTGTCACCACATTGTCCTCCCCCAACAGCCCCCAGTGAGTGTTGTTACCCTCCTTGTGCCCATGTGTTCTCATTGTTCAGCTCCCATTTATGAGTGAGAACATGTCATGTTTGATTTTCTGTTCCTGTGTTACTTTGCTGAGGATAATGACTTCCAGCTTCATCCATGTCCCTGCAAAGGATATGGTCTCGTTCCTTTCTATAACTGCATAGTATTCCATGGTATATATATACCACATTTTCTTTATCTATTTTATCATTGATGGGCATTTGGGCTGATTCCATGTTGTTGCTATTGTGAATAGTGCTGCAATAAAATAAAAACACATGCATGTATCTTTATAATAGAATGATTTATATTCCTTTGGGTATATACCCAATAATGGGATTTCTGGGTCAAATAGTATTTCTTGTTCCAGGTCCCTGAGGAATTGACACACTGTTTTCCACAATGATTGAACTAATTTGCATTCCCTCCAACAGTGTAAAAGTGTTCCTATTTCTCCACAGTCTCACCAGCATCTGTTGTTTCTTGACTTTTTAATAATTGCCATTCTGACTGGCATGAGATGGTATCTCATTGTGGCTTTAATTTGCATTTCTCTAATGATCAGTGATGTTGAACTTTTTTTCATATATTAGTTGGCCTCATAAATGTCTTCTTTTGAGAAGTGTCTGTTCGTGTCCTTTGCCCACTTTTTGATAGGGTTTTTTTTTTTTTTTTGTAAATGCGTTTATGTTTCTTGTAGATCCTGGATGTTATATCTTTGTTAGACGGTTAGATTGCAACTGTTTTCTCCCATTCCATTAATTGCCTGTTCACTCTGATGATAGTTTCTTTTGCTGTGCCAAAGCTCTTTAGTTTAATTAGGTTCCATTTGTCAACTTTTGCTTTTGTTTCAATTGCTTTTGATGTTTTGGTCGTGAAATTTTTTCCCTTGCCTATGTTCTGAATGGTATTGCCTAGGTTTTCTCCTAGAGTTGTTATATTTTGAGGCTTTAGTTTTAAGTCTTTAATCCCTCTTGAGTTAATTTTTGTGTAAGATGTAAGGAAGGGGTCCAGTTTCAATTTTCTGCATATGGCTAACCAGTTTTCACAGAGCCATTTATTGAGTAGAGAATCCTTTTCCTATTACTTGTTTTTGTCAGGTTTGTCAAAGATTGGATGTTTGTAGATGTGTGGTATTATTTCTGAGGTCTCTTTTCTGTTTCATTGGTCTATGACTGTTTTGGTATCAGTACCATGTTGTTTTGGTTACTGTAGCCTTGTAGTATAGTTTGAAGTTGGGTAGCATGATGCCTCAAGCCTTGTTATTTTTGCTTAGGATTGTCTTGGCAATGCGGGTTTTTTTGGTTCCATATCAAATTTAAAGTAGGTTTTTTCTAATTCTGCAAAAAACGTCACTGGTAGCTTGATGGGAATAGCATTGAATGTATAAATTACTTTAGGCAGAATGGCCACTTTCACAATATTGATTCTTCATATCCATGAGCATGGAATGTTTTCCCATTTGTTTGTGTCCTCTCTTATTACTGTGAGCAGCGGTTTGTAGCTCTCCTTGAAGAGGTTCTTCACATCTCTTGTTAGCGTATTCCTAGGTATTTTATTTTTTGTAGCAATTGTGAATGGGAGTTCTTAGAAACCTACAAAGTGGCTTAGATCCCCACACACTAATAGTGAGAGAATTTAACACCCCATTGTCATTATTAGACAGATCATCAAGACAGAAAATTAATACAATTAATCAGGACTTGAGCTCAGCTCTGGATCCGGTGGACCTGATAGATATCTACAGAATTCACCACCCCTAAACAACAGAATATACAGTCTTTACAGTGCCACATGGCACTTACTCTAAAATTGATCACATAATTGGAAGTAAAACACTCCTCAGAAAATGCAAAAGAACTGAAATAATAACAAATAGTCTCTCAGACCACAGTGCAATCAAATTGGAACTCAAGATTAAGAAACTCACTCAAAACCACATAAATACATGGAAGTTGAAAAATCTGCACCTGATTGACTCCTGGGTAAATAATGGAATTAAGGCAGAAATCAAGAAGTTATTTGAAACCAATGAGAACCAAGAGACAATGTACCAGCATCTCTGGAACAAAGCTAAAACAGTGTTAAGAGGGAAATTTATAGCACTAAATGCCCACATATGAAAGCTAGAAAGAGCTCAGATTGACACCTAACATCGCAACTAAAAGAACTAGAGAAGCAAGAACCAACAAATCCAGAGCTAGCAGAAGACAGAAATAACCAAGATCAGAGTGGAACTGAAAGAGATAGAGACACAAAAAAACCTTCAAAAAAAAAATGAATCCAGGACCTATTTTTTTTCCAAAAAATTAATAAAATAGATAGACTGCTATCTAGACTAATAAAGAAGAAGAGAGAAAAGAATCGAATAGGCACAATAAAAATGATAAAGGGGATATCACCACAGACACTGCAGAAACACAAACAACAATCAGAGAATACTATAAATATCTCTATGCAGCTCTTAGTAATAGCATGACAGTCTTAGTTCCTTCGATTGCAAAATTCTTTAAATTGAGAAATATGTGTTTTCAAATACATAATATGTTTACTAAGAGCTACAAGTACAATTATCTGCAGTTTGGCTCCGTAGACAAAGTGAAAATTTTTGAATGAAATAATACATATTTCTTTAGTGCTTTAACAATACAAATAAATTCAAATGCCTCTTGGAAAAAAAATATCTCTATGCAAATAATCTAGAAAACCTGGAAGAAATGGATAAATTCCTGGACACATACACCCTCCCAAGACTAAACCAGGAAGAAGTTGAATCCCTGAATAGACCAATGTCAAGTTCTGTAATTGAGGCAGTAATAAATAGCCTACCAACCAAAAAAACCCCAGGACCAGATGAATTTACAGCCGAATTCTACCAGAGATACAAAGAGGAGCCAGTACTATTTCTTCTGAAACTATTCCAAACAATTGAAAAGGAGGGACTTTTCCCTACCTCATTTTATGAGGTCAACATTATCCTGATACTAAAACCTGGCAGAGATACAACAAAAAAAGAAAACTTATGGGTCAATAGGTGCAGCAAACCACCATGGCACACATATACCCATGTAACAAATTTGCACGTTCTGCGCATGTATCTTTTTTTTAATTAAGAAGAAATAAAGAAAAGAAAGAATACTTCATGCCAATATCCCTGATGAACATTGATGTGAAAATCCTGAATAAAATACTGCAAACCAAATCCAGCAGCACATCAAAAAGCATATCCACCACAATCAAGTTAGCTTCATCCCTGGGATACAAGACTGGTTCAACATATGCAAATCAATAAACGTAATTCATCACATTACCTGTACTAATGACAAAAACCACATGATTATCTCAATAGACACAGAGAAGGCTTTTGATAAAATTCAACTTCCCTTCATGTTAAAAACTCTCGGTAAACCAGGTATTGATGGAACACATATCAAAACAATAAGAGCCATTTATGATAAACCCACGGCCAATATCATACTGAATGGGCAAAAGCTAGAAGCATTCCCTTTGTAAACCAGCACAGGACAAGGATGCACCTGATTGACTTCTGGGTAAATAATGGAATTAAGGCAGAAATCAAGAAGTTATTTGAAACCAGTGAGAACCAAGAGACAATGGTTCTCACCACTCCTGTTCAACATAGTAGTGGAAGTTCTGGCCAGGGCAATCAGGCAAGAGAAAGAAATAAAGGGCATTCAAATAGGAAGAGAGGAATCAAATTGTCTCTCTTCGCAGATGACATGATTGTATATCGAGGAAACCCCATCATCTGAGCCCAAAATCTGCTTAGGCTGATAAGCAACTTCAGCAAAGTCTCAGGATACAAGATCAATATACAAAAATCACAAGCATTCTTATACACCAGTGATAGACAAACAGAGAGCCAAATCATGAATGAGATCACAGTTATTTTTATCTCACAAACTGTACATGTTTTTCAGCCTTTTTTGTTTTCTGTATTGCAGATACAGTAGGAGGAAATAGTATACCTCTTTTATCTTTTTCAAGGCCTAAAATTGTATTTATTTTTCAATTTAAACACATTGCTGAAGTTGTTTCGAATAGATATTTATCTCTCCTATTAAAGGTGCCCAACAAGCTAAGTCATTTTAGTCTGAAGTATTTATTTGGCTCAGGGAAGTGTTCTATTATAATTTATTTGATTATCTCTTCTCTATTGGTCTTTATATATTAAAGAAGTCTTGTCTCCTAATCAACAATAAAATTTGCACTTGGGGCGAGGACTCAATTTCATTTAATATCCTCAGGGGACTTTTCTACCATGAATTCTCTCTTTTTCTCCTTTCTCCAGCCTCTGTACTTGCGCTTTGTAATCATTATATACATGTGCTTACAATTTATACAATCATAAATAAACTTTTAATGGTATTTTTATCATTTGCATATAAAAGTCAATAGGGTCAACTCTTCTGTATTTCTTTATCCAATTCAATACACCTCATTCTGACTTCTAAAATAGCTTTCTTAAGTTTATCAATAAGTTACTAGTTAAAAACCCCAAATATTTTTAATCATTTTATCATTTGATACCCAGAACATTTGCGAGTTTTGGGCTCTCCTTTTTTCTTGAAACTTTTTTTCTCTTACCTCCTGGGAAACCACTAACTTTTGCTTGTTCTTCCTCTTTTTTTTGTGTTAGATTTGTTTAATTTCCTTTGCAGGGTGATCTTCCTTCACTTTACTCAAATGTTGGTTTGCCCAGAGTTTCATTTTTGTGTGTTCTCTTTACTTTAAACTTTCCCTGCGTAAATATATTTAATTCCATATTTTCAAGTGGAAATTGATTTCTAAATTTATAGCTAATGTAGGATGACTCTGCTGAGTTTTAACAGCCTCTTAAAATAACTTTGTGTCCAGTTGAAAATAACAGGTAAAAATGGAAATGATTCTCTGCAGTCATTCCCTGCAACCGAACCTGCTTATCCCTTTTTTTCAAAATGTTGGTGACTGGTACTTTTCGGCAACTAGTTTTCTATGTAATCACCTAGGTTCATTCTAGATTTTCCTATTTCAACAACCCCAAATCCAAATGATACTAAATTACGCTGAGTTTTACTCAGTTAATAGTATTTAAAACCTTCCACTCTTAATCACATTTCTAATGCTCTGTAGCATTCATGAGGTCAAATCACTGATGACCTGAACACTTCCTCAAAGGCCCCTTCTCCCAATACTGGTACAAGGGGATTTTTAGGGAACAAATTCAGACTATAGATCCTTGATATATCTTACTCATTTTTTACAATAAAGTGTGGAAACACTTTTTCCAAGAAGGCATGCCTGATATCTAGCTGCTTCCATTTCACATAATATGATTTAGGTTATCAATAATTACCATGGTTTCTGTGGTACCTTGGGGAAACCATTATCAGAGCTTTTGTGGCATGATATTCATTAGTATTGATGTTTTTTCTTTGCATTTCTATCCATGTGTTTCCCTACTAGGTGCTGAACTGTTTAATGAGATGAAAGTGTCTTTTTAAAACAACTTATCTTGAAATAATTTTAGGCTTATAAAAGAATTACAAAAATAAGTTCACCCAACTTCTTCTCTTCATGTTAACCTGTCTCATAACATAACGTATTTATCAAAACAAATAAACTAAAGATTTTATTAAGATTTCCCCAGTTGTTTCCCTAATGGCTTTCCACTTTAGATCTCTTAATGGCAAATTAGCATCCTATTTACTTAGCAGACTGTAGCTTTTTCTGTCTGCTAAGACACACTTAAACTAACACTCAATCTTTCAAATATGCTTTCATATGTCCCCTTCACTTTTAATCTTTACCTGTTCTGTGTTTCTTTCCTGATTTAGACAATTGTATTTCTGTAAAATATCTAGTTTGGGTTCCTTGGTGGAGGACAAAATTGCCACATGTGATCAAATCTACCATGGACAGCTAATACCCCAATTATGTAAGATATTATAAAATAAATATGAGGTTGGTTTTGTGATAAAACAGATAAAAATGGGCTAAGAGCTAACTTGTTACATTTGAGTGAGTTACTAAAGAAACAAGAATCTGACAGGATCTAGGAAATGAGATTTTGGTTGTAAAGTTGATTGAAAAAAATTATAAATCACATTGGGAATCCATATGGATAAATCATCTATATATATAGCTCATATCTATATCTATATCTATAATCTATCCATCTATCGTGAATCTATCACTAGTGCCCCCTTGAATTTGAGGACATAGAGGAAAGATAACTGAATCTGTTATTCATTTTCATATGTAACAGTGAGTAGCAATATAGAAAGCCTTTCTTATTCTATCCCTCATTTGGTAATGATTTTTCTACAAGCAGTATTTAAATCATAAAAGAACAGAGAATAGAAACAGAGCAAGAGAAGCTACTTTACAAATGAACCAAAGTACAACCATTTAGTGCAAGGGTTGGCAAACTTTTCCTATAGAAGCATAGAAAGTAAATATCTTAGGCTTTGCAGGTTATGTGTGTTATCTGTTGCAATTTTTCAGACTTGCCGTTGTAGCAGGAAAGCAGCCAGAAGTACCTAAACAGATGGGCATTACTGTGTTCAAATAAAACTTCATTTATAACAACAGGCAGAAGGCTAGATTTGGCCCAAGTTTGGTAGTTTTCTGACTCTTAATTTAGAAAGAACAGATTATATACAAGAAGAAATCGTTTCCAAAGTGCACAATAATTTCAGGACAACAGCCTGGATGCTAGAAGCACTTAAAGTCTAAGTGCCCTGTCACTTAATTCACTATTTGCCATACTCTCTTATAGAAATAAAAACGAACCGGTTATCAATAAGCCATAGACTTCCAGCAATAATTTAAGTGACACTGAGGGATCTTAAAAGCTATAAGGAATATATTTGATATGATGATCTTACTCTATCAAGGAATGACTTCATCTTGTCCATTTGTCAATGAGAATATAAAAATGACTAAAATTTGTCCCTATTTTTTCACCATTTATGTTTGTTATCTAGCACTTGACCAGGAAGAAAGGACCAAAGAGAGACAACATTTTCTCTTATACGCATTGTTTGCACATTGCTCGTTAACACCTCCAGCAAACAGAGCATCACCATGAAATTCTCTATTGAGCAGTAAAGAGAGACAGAGAGAGAGAGAGAGACAAAGAAAAAAGAAACAACAGCCTGGAAGTAGCTTTTTGTCTTTCACCACTATTCACTATTGAGATGCTAACTATAGTAAATGGTAGGTGGTGGCACTAGAGCACTCTAATTTGTGTATGGGATTTGGGATGGAGGAGGAGAAAATATTATATAGTAGGGGTAAAATTGGCCCTAAAGTCTTTCTTCATCCTGTAATGCATTGAAGATAATAGTACTGTCATAACAAGTTGGTCTTAGATACTTTGAACAAAATATATAACATGGAAGAAGTGAGTGAACTAGCACTACCTTTAGGGGAAATTCTGCAATTGCCTAAGTATAAAACCATTTCTAAACACTTCTCTGACATTTCTTCTAGTACCAAGACTTTAGCTTATAAAAATAACGAAAAACATTTGAAATCACACAATCATGTAATTGGTGGAATTAATTGTTGATAAATATAAATTATTTCTCAAAATGATGAATCTGGTCATTAACCAATCTTGTATGTTATACTCTGAAGTTCACTCTTCAGTTTTCTATATATACGATAGTTGTGAAAATTGAGTGGGAGCCTTGGCCACACAAATGCAAACCGTGAATTGGGTTGAACACTTCAGTGACTGTAACAATATAGACACAATTAGTAACAAAATTTATTTGAAGTGAATATGGGGAAGCCTCTGAAAGAAAAAAATCATGATAGTTTGTAATAAATTAGTCAAATACTTTAAAATAGGCATGGTTGAATTGAACAACAAGTTTTTGTTTTGTTTTGTTTTGAGTTTTAATAGCTATAAAAGGAGAGAGAGATTGTCATGCTGCCATGAAATGGATATAAACAATTTTCAGCTGAGACTCTGACCAAAAAGTAAGTTTTCCATCAACAAGAATTTAAAACAGTCCTTGATTTATGGCATCCAGCAGAGAATGCAATCACAGATAGCACAGCCAGGAAAAGAACATTCATTATTTTAGAGAGACAAAGAATTGTGGAATTATGCATCCATTTTCTCTAATAAACATTTTTATCACTTATGGGAGGAAGCTGCTCTCCCTAGTAATAGCAATGATGAGTACTTACATTAAGGAGAGCTTTAAATTGGTTAAAACAAACACCTACCCTAAGAATAAAGAGTAAATAATAAAAGACTGAAAATAAAGACCACAGTCCATGGTAATCAGAAATGATGAATGAGCCACTTGGGACCTCCCAAAAGAGATCAGCAAATCTGAAATCCAAGTGGTGTTAGAATAAAGACCTTTTGATTGATCATATTTGATTAAAGCCTCCAGCAGTTTCTTAGAGAAACATAGAAAATATAAATCAGGAAAACAGAAAAGATATCAAATAATTATCTTACAAAAAATGAGAAAACAAGAAATATCAACAATAACAGCACACCGAAATAGTTTCACAGAAGAATCCTACCAAAGCTTCAAAGATTAAGTAGATCCAGTGTTACATTCTAAATCACAGAAAGTGAAGAAAAGTTTTTAAGTAAATTCTATGAAAACAGTATGAAGTTGATCATTAAATAAGATAAGGAAGGCACCAAAAAATCCACCTAATTCATAGATTAATCTGACTGTAAATTAAAAAAAAAATTCAGAAAAATTCAAAAGAAAATAACAGCAATCAGAATTCACTGTCCACATTAAGGAAAAAATGCATCTTGCTTAAATGGAAAGGATGAGAACAAAATCCCATGCCAATTGTTCATAAAAATGATTGCTGAAATAGGAATTATTAGATACTTTCATATGTGCACATACACATATATAATTATTTAATGGCTAGAAAATGGTTTCAGTTTATAATAAAGAGACATGACAACTAAATAACAAGATAGGATACTGAAGTTTTCAGTAAAACTTCAACGACTGTAACTGAGATAATTGGAAAAACTTTGAATAAGGCCTTTATAATAGATGGTAATTTTCTATCAATATTATGTTTGTTGGGTGTGAAAGTTATGTTGATCTCAGGCTTATGTAGAAAAATAGCATTGTTCTAAGGAGTATATACTGAAATATTTAGGAATAAGTTGTCATAATAATCCCAGAAAAAGTCTCTCTCTCTCTTTATCTACCAATCATTGATTGACCTAGGTGATGATATATGGGTATTAATTGTACTATTCTTCCAGTTTTTTCTGTATGAGTTACATGTTTCCAAAAAAGAGTCTTGGAAAATTGATGTATTAATATTTATTTGAATTTTTGTGCATTTCTCTTTGAGATGGGGGTCTCTCTATGTTGTGTAGGCTGGTCTCGAACTCATGGCCTCAAGTGATTCTCCTGCCTTAGCATCCTGAATAAGCTGGGACTACAGGCATGCACCACAACAATTGGCTTTGTACAGTTTAAAGCCATAGAAGCCAATATGCTAAGAAAATTTTAGAAATAACTCTGATATATAAACAGCCATAATAACTTTTCTGGGTTGAAGCATGTCTACTCATGCAAGCGCTCATCTGTTTCTTAACTCACAGTCTTTAAGACAGCTCTAAGAAATGCTGCATCTTTGGACACTACTTAAAAATAACATTTCCATTCTGTTACACAGTTAAATATGGTAGTGAAACATGAGGTCTTTGTAGATACATTCTCTATAAAATATTTTTCGAGTGTTAACATTTGACACTTAAAGAAATGTATTACAAGTTTGGGAAAATAGTCACTTATAAATACCACTATTTATTTGGCATCTCATGTGTGACTAGTACCATCCTCATTAATGTGTGACTAGCACCATCCTCATTATTTTGCACGAATAGCCCATAAATCCAACAATAACCACATATATTTTAATTAAATTTTAAAATAAATTTGGTAGTAAATAACAGAGCCGGGATTCAACCAATATCTGTTTCTTTCAAAATGTTGTTCTTATCAATGCATGCATATGAAGAAATTTGAAATTTTCCAACATATCAGGATGTAGGGTTATAGAATATAACTTATAATCTAACAAATATACTATACTAATAGGGGATAGAATTAAGTTAGATTATTTCCACTCTATCTAACAAATTTTAATGTTCCTTAGGAAAGAACCTGTCTTCTGAGGTTATGCCTGTCGGTAAAAAATCATGACAGAAATGTTTGAATGAGAGGTTCAAGTAGTTTTATAAATGGTCTTCAGCACAGTTAATTTCCCCAAACTAAGATATCAAAACTGAATAGATTCCACTTTTTAATTTTTCAATTCTCTCTCTCTCTCTCTGGGTGTTTTTTTTTTTTCCCTTGAGACAGAGTCTCACTGTATCACCCAGGCTGGAGTGCAGTAGTGTGATCTCACTGACTGCAACCTCTGCCTCCGGGGTTCAAAAGATTCTCTTGCCTCAGCCTCCGTAGTAGCTGGGATTATAGGCACCTGCCACCCGGCCTGGCTAAGCTGTATTTTTAGTAGAGATGGGATTTCACCATGTTGGCCAGGCTGGTCTCAAACTTTTGACCTCAAGTGATCCGCCTGCTTCAGCCTCCCAAAGTGCTTGGATTACAGGCATGAGCCACTGCGCCCGGCTTTTTCTTTTCAATTCTCATACTTTACTATTATATTCCATACTATAGTAAGTATTCTCATATTTTACTATTATATTATACTATACTGTTATATCACCACCCTCTAAATATTCCAAATTAAGATAGACAGGACAGAAAGTTTTATTGATTTTTGTTCATAAATTAAATTCACTAGACACCACAGTGAATTACATTGACAACATAAAAATATTCACAACTTCTACCCTTATTCTATTTAATATTTATTTAATCTACCACTTCAATAAGTAGAAATTGCAAATAGAGTGAAATAGCCTTGTGTCCTTTTCTCCCTCTGCCTCTCACACACACAACCTGGATTTCTAGCAAATATAAGCTTCAGTAAATAAATTTGGTAGTATATGATGGAGCCAGTATTAGTATTTAGATTGCATTTAGTATTTCAGATTGTTGTTAATTGTATCTTTACTGCTGTTTAGTTTGCTGGGAAGAATGAGCTTTTAAAATATATAAATTAGGCTGGTCAGATTCGTTTTACACGTATTTTATCCAGAGCTAAAGATCATTTTGTTTTCCACCCTTGCCAACTAAAAGTAGAAAAGTGGTTTCTAAACAACAAAGAAATGGGGGTAATATAACAATCCAAAGAAAGTATCCTTAAAGAGCCTGTGGAGCATCTGAAAAATATCGATCCTAGAAAGCAAATGAAATAGCACATTGATCTTGGAAGAAAAAAAAGGTGGTGAGAACCATGAAAACAGCTGGAGAAAAGTCTTAGTAATAAAGAAGATCACACCTTACTGACAGACTTGAAGGAAGACTGAAAATGTGAAGGTACAGGAAAATTTTAAGGTGAAATAGAAAGATCATCTTAAAAGTATAAGTCAAGGTCATTAGCGAATAATAATCCATGTGGGTTTTAAGAAAAACACTTCAGTGGGGGAAAGTGATTAACAACAGATTTTAGTTCCAGCTAAGCCTCCAAATAGAGTGAATTTCAGAAATCACTAAATCCCAGGCACTCATCTTTTATACGTGTAAAAAAGAGCAGTGATAGCAACGTTCCAGTCACAGGATTGCTATAATGACCCATTGGGGAGTTTGTAAAGCATGTCTTTGAATTCTTCTCCCAAAGGGATTCTGTCTTAGGCAATATTAGGTTTGGCATCCATTAAACCAAACAATTGCTAAGGTACAAATAGCCAGCATACTTCCTAAAATATGCTGTATAAGAAAATTAGAGAATCATGGAAAATCCCAAAACCACACTGAGAACAAAAGAATATGGTAAACTTCTCTTAATAGAAAATAAAACTGAATTGAAATTCTCCTCTATATTTTGCATTTTATTCTGTATTTTATGGACTACTCCCTGACCACACACACACTTGTTATATAATTCATTAGTCCATAACAGTCCCAAATCTTTCATGTCATCCCACCTCCACCCTTACCACCAAACAATAACCTAGATTCAGTGAGAAAGTTCTCCTAATTTTACCCATTTATCTCTGAGATTTTCCATGTCCCAATCCACAAAGCTAATGTCTAGATCATGCACTCACAATTTCTTGTCTGGACTAGTGTAATTATTCCCTACTTTTTTCCTCCACCTAAATTCTATATCTCTAATCCATTTTCTGTATTACCAGAACAGTGTTCTTTGCAAACATCACAAACACTTGCTTAAAACCTTTCAGTAGCTCTCAACTTTCTACAAGGTTGTTTCCAGAGAAAAGTTTTTATACTGTATGAGTGACTGAATGATGTGTCGGAAAATCAATTTACTTAAAAACATCTTTTATGAAATAAAAGAAAATGGAATAGACCAAAAGGAATAGAATACAAAAGACCTGGGTACCCATTATCCAGTAAGATGTAATATTTTTGTGAGATTTTAATTTTTATATGTCTATATTTGAGTAATACAAAATATTTTACTATGACTTGTGTTTAAGAAAAAGCTTCAAGAACACTTCTGTAGATCATATAGATCCCATCATAATCTTGCTTTTCCTGTATCTATAGCTTAACACCTCAAAGTTTCAACCATATTTTAGTTGAACAAATAATCCGCACTCTTTCACATCTTGGGACAATCTATATAATTGTCCCCTGCTGAAATGTTTCCCCTTTCACCTCCCTGTCAACTTGGGAAATGCCTACTCAGTTTTCAATATGCAACCCAAATATCATCTGCTTTGTGAACCTTTCAGGAACCCTCCTCCTCATGGTCCCCAGTGCCCCATCTCCAGCTGGCTGTTTTGAACTTGTCTAAAATATTGAGAGTTTGGTGATGCAAAACTATTAGGTTCTTTTTGTTTGATCTCTAACAGCATGAGACAGGAAACAGATAGATGCATATTTTTTAATAACCTGAAACTAGACTACAAGCAATCTCTCCAGAAACCCTTGCTTTCTGGTTTTTGGGGGGTACTCTGAAAAAAATTTTAGAAGGTTTTTTAAGACAAATGTTGGAATATTCATGTTGCATATCCAGGGCATCAGGACTCCTCTGAACTGGTTTGTTTGGAATCAAGCCTGGAGAGCAATGCTTCAGCGTGTAGAACATGTACAAGACTGGCTAGAGTCTTAAGTCTATTAATACATGTTAGAATGGTGTCTCTAAAAATCTTTTTTTCCAGACAATATATTTCCAGTATTATTAATTTCACTAGTGAACACCCCTTTCTAACAATCATTCACTAATAAGCCATTATTTTACAAATGAAAACCAATTATAGTCATGCAAAATAGCAAAACCTCTGTTGTTAATCATGTTAAGGATAGCTGAGGCTTGTATTTCAGATGAAAATGTAGCTGCCTGCCCTGGACTATGAATTCTGGATTAGGACAATTCCTTAAATGGTAATTTAAACAATTTTTATCTGATATCACACTGTTAATAGCAGACATATTTTGAAGCAAATCACACACATTGTTACACTAAAAATTATAAGTAACACATCTTGGCTGCTGGAAGTCAAATTTAGGATGTTTTTATAATGAATTTACTTCACAGATACACAGGTAATGATGATTATAAAAAATCCACAATCCAACATTTTTGTATATTCAGGGGGAAATCTGTTAATGAGAATATGGTTACAAGTGAAAAGAACATGGCTTAAAATTCATACACAAAACAAATTTATCCTTAATTTCCAAAGAATAATGTATATTTTACTTATTGTAATTGGAGCAGAATGTTTAAATAGAATGCTTCTTTCTCCACTTTTGAAAATGTTTTCCGCCCTATAAGTTTAAGAACACCAAAATGTCTATGAACTTCTACTTCCATGTGCAGAATTAGAAAGCTTCCAAAAAATTTATTCCTATTTCTTGGTAGATCCATAAGTCAGATGACAGTTGTAAAAAGAGGTCAAAGACAGTAAAATTAAGTGACTGATGAATACATTTCTTTAGAGAAAGTTGTTACCCTAAACACAGTTCTCACTCCTTCTTTTAGGAAAGGAAAGGAGGTGGTAGTCCACGGAAAATTCTGTTTAGGTGCCTAACTCATAAGTGAGGTCAATAGACAGTGAACTACTGAATACTTCTAGAGGTAAAGGAAAAGTGAGTTGCTTTGGTGGTAGAGCCAGAGAGTGAAGGCTGCTGCGCTGTGTTGAGGAAGTGTGATTAAAAACAAAATCTCAGCTAGGCGTGGTGGCTCACACCTGTAATTCCAGCACATTGAGAGGCTGAGGCAGGAGGATCATTAGAGGTCAGAAGTTAAAGACCAGCCTGGCCAATATGGTGAAACCTTGTCTCTACTAAAAACACAAGAATTAGCTGGGAATGGTGACAGGCACCTGTAATCCCAGCTACTCAGGAGGCTGAGGCAGGAGAAACGCTCAAATTCTGGAGGCGGAGGTTGCAGTGAGCCGAGATCTCACCACTGCACTCCAGTCTGGGTGACAGAGCGAGACTCCATCTCAATAAATAAATAAATAAATAATAAAAATCTCAACCCAGAAAACCTCTCTAAAACAATAAAAGAGAAATAAAATAGTTTTATTGTAAAATATACATTAAACCGGAATACAAGGCGTATCACAGGCAATCCACTAAAAACAGTAAATCTCGAAGGAGGTTGCAGAGACAGAAAGAAATCTTACCTTTTTACATAGGCAAGCAGAAAGAATTAATTACATATGTGTTTGAAAGAAAAACAATAACCAGTCTTCAAGTAAGAGGACTTGACTGCATAGCAAACTCACTTGGTAATTAGGCTGACCATCTGTGGTAGCTAAAAGGCTTTATAAACAAAAAACAACAACAAAAAAACTTCTCATATGTGTGGCAGAAGACAGTTTTGCAATGTTGTGCTGCGTGGTCCACCAAGTTAGTAGGCTCCTATCCCGCCACTGGGAGATAGGGCTCTATTTTCCTTGATTCCATTTCAAACAGGTGCCTCCCAGGTCCTAAAGAATGATATTCCTGGGTTATAAAGCTGGAATTAGGTTTATTTAACTTTTAAAAAGATTTATATATATATATATATAACTCAAGGGGACAGGGAAAGAATATGCAAGTACATATTTTTAAAAGAAAGTGCTCTGAAACATAAAAAGTAGAGGAGTATGTCTTTCTACACAAGGGGGAGTTATTATTTTTTTCTTCTTAATTTACACCTTCTCCTTGCCATTCAAATTATCCTGCTTGCCTAAAGTCTGTCAGAACAAGGAATGGGTGAATATTTCCTATTGACCAGATGTGACTGAGAGAGAGAAATCCATGTGGGGTATGTTCTATCCTATAGAGTCATGTTGGAGAGGATGAGGGAAGACCTCAGAAGAAAGGCTTGAAAGTATCTTGATGCCCAGTGGCTACAGAAGGAGCTCTGAGAGGCACCCACATCAGAGGTGCTTTCTGCCCACCTGAAGAAAGTTCTTCAGAGAAGGCCCACGGGAACATTTTACTGATAGAGAAAGTTAGCTTCTCCCACATAGTGTGGCCATCCAGGAAAGCTACTTTAAATATATTCAAGGACTAAGAGTGTGAAACCAGCCAGCTGCATAGGACCTGACTTATCCTCTTATTTTTCCTTCCTCTCGAGGTTTTGAACATGGCTAGAAACACATCAACTGCTGATCAATGGAGATGAGAGCTAAGGAAAAGAGTAGAGAACATGCCCTTCCTGATGACCGACCCCAGGCTGAACAAGGCCTAAAAAATGGGGGTAGTCATTGCTCCTCATATTGATGGGAAACTCCTGCTAGCACACTCTTCACATTTATGTTTATTTTGATTTTCTTATTATAAATTTAACCCATATTCATTAAATAAAATATAAAAAGAAGAGAGAGAAAAAATGACAATAGAAATTACTGTGTATTCTCATAATAAATTATTTATCCTTTAAAATTAAATGTTGATTCCACTATCCCTACAATTATATATTATCCTATTCTTTATTAAAAATACAGAATGATAGTTACGAGTATATATGTAGGGTCTTCCAAACCGAGCTCAGCTATTTAATAGGTGTATGACATTGAGTAACATACTGATTTTCTCTTTTCCTCAATTTTCTAACATACAAAAGGAAGCTAGTACAACCTACATAATAAGGTTGTTGTGAGGATTAGTATGAGATTATATGTGAATAATTTATCACAGAGCCTGATACATAATATTTGGTCTGAACTGAAAGCTGTTGTTATTCCCAGATTGCAAGATTTTTTCCACATACTTGAATACTTGAATATACACTATTCCCCATAGTTGAATATGGACTATTAAAAAATGTGCTAACCACTCCACTACATTCTCAATTATAGATTTAGTATAAATTAGAAATTTTCTTTTTACAAAAATTCTGCTGTAATTTGTGTGCTTCTTAACATTATATATACATTTTCTGCTCATCTCTTATTCTCTTGGATTATTTACTGTAACTATGCCAAAGGATAATACAAATTCTATAATTTTTTTTAAAAAATTGTATTTTTATCTCTTTTTTTCCCACATAGAATTTAATACAGGGCCTGCCCTACATTAGCTACTGATCAAAGATTTAAGAATATAATAAACTAACACATGCTCCTCAGCACATGGATCACTCTTAAAGATAGACCATATGTTAGATTACAAAACAAGTCCTAAAAAATTAAAAATACTGAAATCATATCAAGTACCTTGTCAGACAACAATGGAATAAAACTAGAAATCAGTAATAAGAAGAACTTTGGAAACTATACAAACACGTGGAAATTAAAGAATATGCTACTGAATGACCAGTGGGTCAATGAAGAAATTAAGAAGGAAGTTTAAAAATTTATTGAAACAAATGAAAATGGAAATAAAAGATACAAAAACCTATAAGGTACAACAAAAACAATAGTAAGAGGAGAGTTTATTGCAATGTGACTACATCCAAAAAGTAGAAAACTTCAAATTAACAATGTAACAATGTATCTTAAAGAACTAGAAAAGCAAGAGCAAACCAAATCCAAATTAGTAGAAGAAAAAATAATAAAGATAATAGCAGAAATAAACTACTAAAAATAGAAAAAGTCAAATGATAGTCTTTTGAAAAGATAAAGTCAACAAACCTTTAGCAAAACTAAGACAAAAAGAAGTAGATTCAAATAAATAAAAGCAGAGATGAAAAAGTAGACATTATAACTGGCACTGCAGAAACTCAAAGGATCATTAGAGATTACTATGAGCAATTCTATGCCAATAAATTGGAAAATCTAGAAGAAATGGATAAATTCCTAGACAACTGCAACCTACCAAGATTGAACCATGAAGAAATAATAATATAACAAGTAACAAGATGAAACCATAATAAAAAGTCTCCCAGCGAAGAAAAGCCCAGGACTTGATGGTTTCACTGATGAATTCTGACACACGTTTTAAGAGAGCTAATACAAATCCTATCCAAAATGTTCCCCCAAAAAAGGAGAGAATGCTTCCAAAATCACCATATAAGGTCAGGATTGCCCTGATGCCAAAACCAGATAAACACACAACAGAAAAAGAAAACTACAGGCCTGTATCTCTGATGAACATTGACCCAAAAATCCTCAACAAAATAGTAGCAAACTGAATTCAGTAATATGTCGTAAAGATTGTTTATCATGACCAAGAGGGATTCATCTCAAGGATGCAAAGATGGTTCAGCATTTGCAAATCAATCAACGTGATACATCACATCAACAGAATAAAGGATAATGATGTGATAATGATGTGAAATGATGTGATCATTTCAATTGATATTGAAAAAGCATTTGATAAAATTCAACATTCCTTCGTGATGAAAGCCCTCAAAAACCTGGGTATAAAAGGAACATACATGAACACAGTTAAGAGCCATATGTGATAGACCCACAGCCAGTATGACATTGAATGGGAAAAATCTCTAAGATCTGGAAAAAGACAAGGATGCCCACTTTTACCACTTTTATTCAACATAGTACTGGAAGTTCTAACTAAAGCAATTAAACAAGATAAAGAAATAAAATGCATTCAGATTGTAAAGGAAGAAGTCAAATTATCCTTGTTTGCAGATGGTATAATCTTATAGTTGGAAAAACCTAAAGACTCAACCAAGAAAACCTTTAGAACTGACTAACAAATTCATTACAATTACAGGATACAAAATCAACGTTCAAAAGTTAGTAGCATTAGTATATGCCAACAGCAAATAATCTACAAAAGAAATCAAGAAAGTAACCCCATTTGCAATAGCTACGAGTAAAATAAAATACCTGGGAATAAACGTAACTAAATAAGTGAAAGATCTCTACAATGAAAACTATAACACATTGATGCAAGAAAATAAAGAAAAATATAATAAAAAGATATTTCTTGTTCATAGATTGTAATGAATATTGAAGTTTTCATAGGACCCAAAGCAATCTATAGATTCAATGCAATTCCTATCAAAATACCAATGACGTCTTCACAGAAATAGAAATAACAATCCTAAAATTTATATGGAACCACAAAAGACCTTGAAGGGCCAAAGCCTTCCTGAGCAAAAATAACAAAACAAGAGGGATCACATTACCTGACTTCAAATTATACTACAGAGTTATAATAACCAAAACAACATGATACCAGTATAAAAAACAGACACATAGACTAGTTTAACAGAATAGGAAACCCAGAAGAAAATCTACACATCTACAGTGAACTCATTTTTGACAAAGATGCCAAGAACATGCATTGGAGAAAAGACAATCTCCCAATTAATGGTGTGGGGAAAACTGAGTATCCATCTGCAGAAGAATGAAACTAAATCCATGTGTCTCACCATATTCAAAAAGCAAATCAAAATGGATTAAAGACATATCTAAGACATGAAAATATGAAACTACTAAGAGAACACGTAGGGGAAACTCTCTAGGACATTGGTCAGGGTAAAGATTTCTTGGGCAATATCCCAAAAGCAGAGGCAACCAAAACTAAAATGAATGAATGAGATCACATTCAGCTAAAAAACTTCTGCACAGCAAAGGAAACAATCTACCAAGTGAAGAGCCAACTCACAGAATGGTGGAAAATATTTGCAAACTACCCTTCTAACAAGGAATTAATTACCAGGTTATATAAGGAGCTCATACAACTCTATAGGAAATAAATTGAATAATCCAATTAAAAATCGGGCAAAAGATCTGAATAGACATTTCTCAAAAGAAGACACAAAAATGGCAAACAGGAATATGAAAAGGTGCTCTACATTACTGATCATCAGAGAAATGCAAATCAAAGCTATAATGAGATATCATCTCACCCCAATTAACATGGCTTTTATCCAAAAGACAGACTATAATGAATACTGACAAGGATGTGGAGGAAAGACAATCCTACTCTGTTGTTGGGAATGTAAATTAGAGAAACATACAGAGATTCCTAAAAAAATGAAAACTATAACTACCACATGATCTGACAATTCTACTGCTAGGTATATACCCAAAAGAAAGAAAAACACTATATTGAAGAGGTATCTGCCTTCTCATATTTACCACAGCACTGTTCACAATAGCCGAGATTTGAGGGCAACCTAAGTGTCCTTCAGCAAAAAAATGAATAAAGAATATGTGGGCCAGGGGTGGTGGTTCATGCCTGTAATCCCAGCACATTGGGAGGCTGAGTGTGGTGGAGCATTTGAGGACAGGAGTTCGAGACCAGCCTGGCCAACATGGTGAAACCCTGTGTCTACTAAAATTACAAAAATTAGCCAGGTGTGGTGGTGCTCACCTGTAATCCCATCTACTCGGGAGGGAGGCTGAGGCAGGAGAATCTTTTGAACCCAGAGGCATAGTTTGCACTGAGTTGAAATTGTGCCATTGCACTCCAGCCTGCTCCAGCCTGGGCAACAGAGTGAGACTCTGTCTCAAATTAAAAAAAAAAAATGTGGTATCTATACACAATGGTATACTTTTCAGCAATAAAGAAGAATGAATGAGACTCTGTTATATGCAAAAATATGAATATAACTGGAGGAGATTATGTTAAGTGAAATAAGCCAGGCACAGAAAGATAAACTTTGCATGTTGTTACCCATTTGTGGGAGCTAAAAATTAAAACAATTGACCTCATGGAGACTCATGGAGACAGAGAGTAGAATGGTAGTTGCCGGAGGCTGGGAAGAGTAGTGAGGTGGGGGGAATAGGAATGGTTAATGGGTACAGAAATACAGTTATAAACAATGAATAAGATTTACTATTTGATAGCACAACGGTGATTACAACAATAATTTTGTTACATTTTAGAATTACTCAGGGAGTACAATTAGAACATTCACAACACAAAGGGATCATGAATGCTTGAGGTGACAGATCTCCTGCTACCCTCAGGTGAGTATTATAAATTGTATGCCTATATAAAATATTTTATGTTCCCCATAATTATATGCACCCACTACGTGCCCGTAAGAATTAAAAAAAAATTAAAAAGAAAAAAATTCTACAATAAAAAACGAATACGTGAATAAATGAATGGGTAAATGAATAAATAAATGAAATATGTATGTAATTAAAAATTGCCTTTCTTAAGATACTTCTGTATATAGTTTTCCATTCTTAGATAGCCAGATCAAAAATAAATAGTTCTACAGAATTTGGATAGGATTTCATTTTCTACAAAATTTGCTAAAATTTTTTTATTGGACATAATACTAAATCAATGTTTATATGATCACAAATATAAAGTTCCCTTTAAGGAATCTTTAATTTAGCACATTTACACAACATTAACCTTACTGTAAAGCTTTCTGGAATTGGCTTGGTAATTCTATTTACAGACAGGAATGGAGATTTGGTTTTGTTTCATTACAGAATTAGCAGTTTTACTAATGACTGGGAAATTGTTCTTGCTGAAGACGAGGGCAAACATTTTAAAACAAGAATAATTGCTTAGTGCAGAAGTTCCCAAACTGTTTTGCACATTAACATCTCTTTGAGAATTTTAAAAAATTTCAAAACTCAGCTCCACTCCCTACCCCCATAGACCAATGAAATAGTAATCTCCACCCCAAATCAATTAGGTCATAATCTCTGGGGATGAGACAGAGACATTCATATGTTTCACAATTATTTTTATTGAAGCATTCCAGCTAATGGTAGGCAAGTTTGGGGACTACCAATGGCTTGATATATGACTACGTTTCTGGCTTATATTAGCAGTAAGAGCAGGCACTCTGCATTAATTTTAACATTCCACGAAGCACTGTTAAAACTTTATTTGCATGCCTACTAAATCTGCTGTGGAGAAAAATATATCTTTGAAAATCCCAATGTGCATATTTATTATACTTTTACCATTGCCATATCAAGGGGCAAAAGCATATTTATCTGTCATAGGAATAACCACATCTGAATAGACATTCATATAGCACATTTACAACTATTTAGCTCCATGTTATAATACTGTATAAATAAACCCCATGAATATAGTAAGTAGCCCAGCTTACAAGATTTCTTAATATATCAGAACACTTTTTAAAATTTGAAACTTTTAAACCTCTTAAGGCTTCAAATTATGTTTTTAATAAAGAATAAATTAAGCTGAATTTTATCATCGTTCTAGTAATACTAGTGCATTTCAATTTCTCATCAAATCTTCAATTAAAAAATATCCATCATCATAGTCAAAGGCTACAAAATCTCAGGAGAAATAAGTATAATTTTTTTGGAGATAAATTATACAGCATGCTGAATATAGCTAATAACTTAATACCCCACATTTCAATATCATAAAGAAAGTACATTTCTAATGTTCTCATCACAAAAATGTTAAATATTTGAGGTGATGGGTATGTTAATTAGCTTAACTTAATAATTCTACACTGTATTCAAAATTCGTAACTTTTTATGTTTGTTGGTCACTTGTCTGTCTTTTGAGAAATCTCTGTTCATGTCCTTTGTCCACTTTTTAATGAGATTATTTGTTTTTTTCTTGTTGAATTGTTAAAGCTCATTGGAGATTGTAGATATTATGCCTTTGTCAAATGCATGGTTTGGAAATATTTTCTTCCATTCTCTAGGGTGATGTTTGCTCTGTTGATAGTTTCTTTTGCTATACAGAAGCTCTTTAGTTCCATTGGATCCCGCTTGTTAATTTTTGTTTTTGTAGCAATTACTTTTGAGGACTTAGTTGTAAATTCCTTTCCAAAGCCAGTCAGTGTCTAGAAGGATATTTACTAGGTTTTCTTCAAGGATTTTTTATAGTTTTAGGTCTTACATTTAAGACTTTAATCCATCTTGTGTTAATTTTTGTTTATGGTGATTGGTAGGGGTCCAGTTTAATTCTTCTGCATATAGATAGCCAGTTATCTCAAAGTTGTTTAAGGAATAGAGAGTCCTTCCTCCATTGCTTATTTTTGTTGGCTTTGTTAAGGATCAGATTGTTGTAGATGTAGATGTGTGGCTTGATTTCTGTGTTCTCTATTCTGTTCTCTTGTTCTATGTGTCTGTTTTTGTACCAGTGCCATGCTGTTTTGCTTACTGTAGCCTTGAAATAATAGAAGAAATAATAAATGTTTGAGTTGATGTATATCCCAATTACCCTGATTTGATCATTACACACTGTATGCATGCATCAAAATATCACATGTAGCCAATGTGCATAGCTATTATGTATCAATAAAAAATAAAAACCACATATTTAAAATACATACAAATAATCAATAACTGGAGCTACAAGCCCATTAAGACGTGACTCATGTCTGCTCTTGAGGCCAGGAAGAGAGATATATAATAAAAAGCTATATGTATTGAAAAAGCAAAGAAGGGAGAATGTACAGTATGTTAAGATAGTGGAGATGAAGGAATAGAAAATTCTTAAGAGAAGTTAAAAAGATAGAGAAAACATCAGGATGAAGATGATAATATTTGAATTGAACCTTAAAGAATCTATGTAATTTCATTGGTATAGTTCATCTTCCAATTGTTGGAAACACATTCTCACCTCCTGCTGTTCAATCATACGGTTGTTCATGGAGCCTATGTACTGTAATAGCTCCTAAAAAGTCTAAACAAATTTAATTAAAATGCCATTTCAAGATAGAATATCTCCTGGAATTACTTATCTTTAACCATTCTATTTAGAATATTTTATAATGGAAGTATAATCAGCATACCTGGAAAGCAAAGAAATAAATCCTCATTGTTAGTGACTTATGTTGAAATCAGTAACTACAACATCATGTCATTAAAAAAAAATTTAGGTCTAATTTAACTGGCTACTTGCTATTTTGTGACACATATCTATTTGGCACTGCTTCCATGAAAGTTATATTTTCTGATTCTTTTAACATGCCACAATTGCATGTTTGTGTATTAATAATTAATTAAACTAAAAAACAGTTTTGAGATTTCCAAGCCAATAAATTTTTACATGTGTGAACCTGTAATAACAACAATAGCTAATATTTACTGAGGGTTTACTCTCTAGGCCAGGCAGGATACTAAGGGATTTCCGTGCATGATCTCCTCGAACTTTTACATAAACCTAGGGAGCTAGTTATTATAATAATCTCCATTATGTGTATTAACAAATGGAGGCCCAGAAGTATTGTCATTTTCAAGGTCACAGCCAATAAATAGAGACCTTACTTTCAGCCCAGGCAGAAGTTCAGTACCATGTCCTTAAGCATGACAACTCTTCTACCTCTTATTTTTAGCTATAGCACTGACACCCCCATTCAAACTGGAATTTTTATCTAATTTAAATTGGACATCTGTATTCTATACATTCATTTGCATACCACTGTTGCTTATTATGGAATTAGATTTGGAAGAATTTTATAGTCTGTTTGTGAGAGACTATTTATTTATAATATCCTTCCATAGAATATGTATTATTTGGTTAAAGAAAAAGTGTATTCATCTACACATGGTATATATAGGATATTTATTTATATATGGCCTCCTGACATGAACCAAAAAGTGGAAACTTCATTTATTATAAGATCATTATTCAACTCAGTTAAGTACCCAAAATAATCATTTGCATGCACTAGAAATGTATAGTGAATGTTGAAGAGATGAGTGTATGAATGAATGAATGAATGCTCTATCCTCTGTAAGAGTCAGTTAACAAAGCTAGTACATGCATTATGAGACTGTGTGTGTGTTTTGATATTTTGAAATTACAGCAAGGGGTCAATTTGTTTATAACCCCTTCTGCAATGTAAATATAGTAATTCCACTTTAAAGGAAATGGATGTGGGCATAGTTCTTCATTCTTTTCTTTAGCATTCAGAGAATAAATTCCCCACTGGCTAGGATGCTAGGATAAGAGCTGCCCCTAAAACAAGAAAATAACCGTAATGTATACTAACATTAACATGAGTGAAAAAGTAAAAATAACACAAACAAACAAACACAAGTCAGTTGAAGTAGGGTGCGGAGATAAGAAATTTCAGGGTCAAGTAGTGCTTCTTTCCACAGTGGTTAAAATGTTCCCAGTTTATGTGAAATGTATGATTGATTCTCTTTCACTTGGAAGAATTTTACTATACCCATAGGGAGAACTGTAAGATTACTGCTATTACTAAAATCAAACATCAGGAATGAAAATCCTACCCTCTCGCAAAATACATGTTTTAATAATCAGCTAAATATCCATATCAGTGATGCTGCTGTAAGTTGTCATTGATAACAGAGCTATTTCGAATTTTAATGTCAACACCGCTCATGGCTTAGCATTACAAATTAGACAACCAAGGATCCCTGTATCCTGCATTATTAAAGACAAATTCAATTCCAGAAAGCACATTGCCATTATTTGACTATTCTGAACATATTTTCATCAGGGCATGACATTATTGGCATGGATTTTATAGTTTTTTATCTCTCTTATATTCTCATTAGAACAGAACATTTTGACAATGGCTACAAAGACTTATTTTGGTATATGTTTATAAATCATTAACAAAATTATTGTCACATTGGTGTGTTGCTTCTACTAAGACATAAACTAGATTATTTATTTTTCTAGGGGCAAGAAAAATAAATAACTACAAAAATGAGATGAAGGAAGGAAGAATAATGGTCTGTTGTTGGATCTAGAGAACTTGAAATGGGAGTGATCTATTAAAACATTTATTAGCAATCTCTCGAAGGCCACAATAAACATCTGCAAACCAACGAGCTTCACTGTTCTAGAGAAGCACAAGTTTAAGAAATGCCATATATATCATTCATTGCCTGCTTGAATAAATACTTTTTTATTGTCTACAGAAAAGTATCTGTCAGCTGCTATGTTACCAGAACAAGTCAAAGTCTATTAACATTTATTGATGCTAGTATTATGAAATGATGAAACTTTAATTTTTGTGTGAAAACAGATGACTGGGGCAAAGACAAGGGATTCTCACCAAGAAATTATCCTAGACTGACTACATTATTTCAAATATGCTTTTCTGTTTGCTGAAGGTGTGAAAATGAGCCATTGTGTGAAATGTGCAACCTTTACCCAAGACATTTCAGTAGCAAAGACACTAAAAATAAAAGCAGAAATGTGTATCCCTCTGCTGGCATTGACAGTGTTGAATATTTTCTGTACTTGAATGATGCAGTAAGAAGCTGGTCACCTAAATCTATTTGGGCTCTTTCTCCAATATGCTGATACTTAATTGAACCTGGCAAAATAAATCATCGCAAATTCAAATGACCCTCTCCACATTGGAGGCACACATAGATGGAATAGCAGCTTATGTTCATTTCTGGAATATAACTGGGCAAAACCATTCCAGTTAGACTTTGCTGCAAGAAAATAAAATGAACTGTACATAAAGAGAAAGCAGGATTTAACATAAAGTGAGTGTCCATAGTGCTATAGGATCTTCTTACAAGTATGTAAGTGAAAGAATCTGGGCCTTTAAGGTAGCACCAGAAAAGATTCTAATGTCCAGATTTTATGTCACAGATTGAAATACGTCAGATGGTAGCAATGGGGCTTCTACCCCATTGAATCAGCTAAAATATCATCAGCATTTTAAATGACCAAAAGCAAGATAAAGAGTAAATAAAATTGTGTAAGTATAAAAATTGTATTGAGGAGAGACAAACACTACTCAAGTAATGCTCTAAAATTATTTTCTATAATGGATTCTTTTCCAGCTTCAATAAGTAAACTGACATATGGTGGCTTGTATTTCAGATGGATCAGCAATGACACATAAATTCAGCAAACCTAGCCTATCTGGTGAGCCAACATTCTGATGTGTACAGGCATCGACCATTACTTACAAGAAGTAAAGAAATCTATATATAAACTATTAAATGATTGTCTTTGTAGTTGAAACAAAACAAAGATTCATTATTTTCAGTTTTTCATGTTAATTATTTTTAAATCCCTATCTCTGGCATTTGGAAAGAGTGAGTAATTTTAGTATATCAAGAGCACAAAATAGCCTTATCTACTAATGAAATTGTGCAGGAGGAATGAAGAAACAACGGATGACTCCAACTATCACTACTAATAATTCAGAACTTCCTGAATGAAGCATATATTACATATTTACCTTTAACCACTAATGCTTCATCAAATCTCACTAACAAAAATAGCATTAATTTGGCAATCTCAAATATTCAGACAAAAATACAAGATCAGGGAAGAACTTCTAAATAGTCAAACAGTCACTCTAAGTTTGCTTCATGTAGAACACTTTAACTCCTCATAAAAGTTTGACAACAGTATTTCCAAAGTCATGTAAATTAGTTCCACTCTTAAGAGAAAATCTCCTAATATCAACTTTAAAAAAAAAAGATAACTTGCACTCTACCAAATAAGAAATGAGACACAGAAAGTCAAACCAATAACCAAATTAATTAATTTTAAAAAGCCCTCTGTGGTACACCATTGTTCTGGTATCTACCTCATTAGCCTTTGAGAGTATGTTTATATAGTGAAGAGTATATTACATGTTCAGGTTGGAGATTTATTACTGATGTACTTGCTTATTGATTTAACAATCTTTCCTTGAGAGGGCACTATATGCCAGGCACTGTGAAAATGGTGAGAACAATATAGTGATTAAACCTCAGTAGACCTAATACATATTCTAGAGAAACCAATAGTTGAGTAAGAATGACAATGAATTTCTACCACCCTAGGAAAATGAAGTCAAAATTTCTCAGTTGGTGGTTTAGAAATTTAGAAAACTTCTCAGTCAGTGGTGATTAGTAGGGAGTTAAACAAGCAACCAAGGAAGCAAGCAAGCAAGCAAACAAACAAACAAACAAACAGAAAAGTAGAATTTCAGGGTAGGAAAAGGCCCCAAGTCAGTGACTCCAATTCCATCTCTTAGATGTTATCTCTCTTTGTGTTTCTTACAGTTCTATTACTGCTAGTACTAACCTAAGACCCTAACAAAATATTTCCAGAATGCAGCTCTAAATTAAGTAGGTACAAAAGGCCCCTCATGTGGTCTTTCTTTATAGTTGAGACAAAATAGAGGTATTACAAAGTTCTTTCTAAATATGAATGGAGAATTACTTAGAAATAAACATGATGAATTACACAAATATTTAGTTCAATATCCTAAATTTAATATCCTATTGTAATATCCATCACATATTCCTAAGGAAGAACTTCTAGTTTGGTGGAGCTGGGCTCAGTGAATCCTCTTCCTCCCACCAAAAATGATAAAACTAAACAAAATTGTTAAAAATGACCATGATAGAAATCTTGAAATTCATCACAGGTCTACAAATAATTAAGAATTGTTTATTTTTAAAAAGATAATGAATCTCAGGTAAAACACAGTTAAATCTACTGCAATTTAGCCCATGACTACTCCTACCCACCATTCATTTCCTTCTGAGCAGTAGTTATACTAGGACAAGGCAGGCCAAGAAAATGAAGGATATTGATGTTACAGGGCACTGACTTGATTTGGAGAAGCCTTGAAAAACCTCATGCACAGGGTCTTTGTTAAAAAATAGAAATTTGGATAATGAAACAAACAATAACAGCAACAACAAAAATCCAAAACAAAATAGCTTCTATTGCTCTAATTATATACCTATGATACAGACTTATCAAATCAGTTTTTAAAATTTCATTTTATATAATTTTATTTTAAATCACTTAAGAAAAGAGACAAATATATTTATACTGTCATTTATATTTACCTATGTGATTACCTTTACAGACAACCTTTATTTTTTATGTGGTTTGATATAAATATATGCATTCCAATATGGTCAATATCATATATGCATATCAGTATATTTATGTATATATATGTAGTTTTCTATGCATACACACACACAAACCAGAAAAAAATTAAAATGGTACACTAGAAGATATATATTTAATACAAATTACAAAAGTAAAGAAGGAAAAGAGGAACAAACAGATATGAGATATACAGAAGATAAATAGTACTTTTGCAAGTGTAGAGCAAATCATATCAAACATTACATTGAATATAATTAATTAAAAGGCAGAGAATATGAGGCTGGACTTAAGCCAAAATAAGATCCATGTGCATACCATATTCAAGAGATACATTTTAGGTTGAAAGACACAAACAGGTAGAAAGTAAAAGTCCATTCTTTGTGTTGCTGTAAATACTTGACTGGGTAATTTATAAAAAAAGGTTTTATTTGGCTCATGGCTCTGCAAGCTTTAAAGAAAACATGGTTCTGGCATCTGCTTCTGGTGAGGCCTCAGAGAGCTACCAACCACGGTGGAAGGCAAAGGGGAGCACCAAATTACATGGTGAGAGTGGGAGCAAGAGAGGGAGAAGGGGAAGGTCTCAGACTCTTTTAAACAGCCAGACCTTGTGTCAAGTAGCTGAGAGAAAATTCAGTTATCATCAACGGGATAGTGCTAAACTATTTATGAGGGATTCACCTACATTATCCAAACATCTCCCACCTGGTCGCACCTCCAACATTGGGAATCACATTTTGACATGAGATTTGGAAGAAACAAATATTCAAACCATATCAAAAAAGATGGACAAACATATATACTATGCAAACAGTAAACATACGTGACGTGGGAGTGCATGCAAATATAATAAAATATAGACATTAAGAAAAAGCTATTACTAGAGAAACAAAAATATTTTATACTGATAAAAGGGTCAGTTAATTGGGAATTTTATATATATATACGTATTTTAAAAACATACTTACTGAGCAATAGAGACTAAATACATAAAGCAAAACTGACATAATTAAAGGGAGAAATAGAGAATTCAACTCTAATAGTTGTAGATTTCAATAACCTATTTTTAATAATTAATAGAAAAACAAGACAAAAGTTAGCAAGTATATAAGATACTTGAAAAATAGTATCAAACCAATTGATATAACTGATATTTCTAGAACACTACACCTAAAAAATCATAATATATATTTATGTCAATTGCACTTGGAACATTTCTCAAGATAGACCATACACTATACCATGAAACAGGTCTAAACATATTGAAAAATTTGAAATCATGCAAAGTATGTTCTCTGATTCTATCACAATTAGAAAAAAACAACAAAACAACATCCAGGAAATCCACAAATATTTGAAAGTTAAGCAATACACTTGTTAATAGCATAAGGATAAAAGAATAAATACAAAGAAAAAGTGAAAAATATTTTGAAGCAAATGAAATAAAATCACAGAATATCTCAATTTATAGGAAACCATTAAAACATTGCTAAAAAGGAACTTTATAGCTATAAACACCTATAATAGAAAAAAAGAAAGATATTAAATAAGTAATCTAACTTTTTACCCTAAGAAATAAGGGAACAATTCCCTTATTGAAGGGTGGATAAAGAATCTCTGAAAATCCACTCCTCCATAAAAGCAACAAAAATGTTTGCAAAAAAAAATCAAAATCAATATTTTTCAGAATTCTGGAAATTAAAAACGTCTTGCGACCATTTGAACATTATTTATTTGTGATAAAAATGCTAAATCTAGGTAAGAAGAGTACATTTTGTGGTGGTTTAATTTGCCACATTCCCACCTTCTCTTGTCCACTTCATGATAGCCTCAAAAACCAACAGTTTGGCTGGGCGCGGTGGCTCATGCCTGTAATCCCAGCACTTTGGGAGGCCGAGGTGAGTGGATCATGAGGTCAAGAGATCGAGACTACAGTGAAACCCCGTCTCTACTAAAAATACAAAAAAGTAGCTGGGTGTGGTAGTGGGCACCTGTAGTCCCAGCTACTCGGGAGGCTGAGGCAGAAGAATGGCATGAACCCAGAAGGCAGAGCTTGCCGTGAGCCAAGATTGCACCACTGCACTCCAGCCTGGGTGACAGAGTAAGACTCCATCTCAAAAAAAAAAAATAAAAATAAATAAATAAACCCAGCAGTTTGACAATCACAATAACTATGAAAACAGGCGGTGAAGGAAAAGGTAAAGTTTAAATTGCCTAACCAAGCATTGGAGGTATGTCTCAACGTTAACATAGAGCCACTTAGCAAAGATCCATAGACTTACTTGTTCAAGGCATGTGAGAAAAACTCTGTTCCATTATTGCAAGACCATCAGGCAAACCAAGCAGAGATGTCAGAAGCCACATACAGAATATATAGTTAACAATAAGTTGTTGTATATTTCAAAATAATTGTAGAATGGAATCGAAATGTTTCTAACACAAAGAAATAATCAATACTTGAGGTGATGGATACCCCAATTACCCTGATTTGATCATTACACATTGTATGCTTGTATCAAAATATCACATGTACTCCACAAATAAGTACAATAATTTTGTTTACATAACAATTCAAAATTTTTTAAAAATTAAAAACATAAAAATTTTGCAGAATTACTCCAGAAGAGTAATCAAACAATTGCACAAACATCAAATGGCAACAACAAATAGCAACAATGGCAACCCCTGGCTGGGTGGTCTAATACTGAGTTGTCAGATTAAGTTATAGAAAGTATTCAGTTTCAAAGATTTTCAAGACATGCAAAGAAACCAGAATGTATGGCCATGTAGTGTGTAGGAGGGAAGATTAACAGAAACTGTACCATAGGAAGTATAGACATTAGATTTACTAGACAAAGACTTTAAATGAACTACTGTAAATATGTTCAAACAACTAAAGAAAACCATGTGTAAAGAACTAAAGGACTGGCTGGGCATGATGACTCATACATGTCCTCCTACCACTTTGGGAAGCTGAGATGAGTGGATCACTTGAGCCCAGGAGTTTGAGACCAGCCTGGGAAATCATGGCAAAACGCCATCTCTCCAAAAAAAAATAAAAATTATCTGGGCACAGTGGCACATGCCTGTAGTTCCAGCTACTTGGAAAGCTGTGGTGATCACCTGAGCCTGGTAAAGTTGAGGTTTCAGTGAGCTATGATCACAATCCTGCACTCCAACCTGGGTGAAACAACAAGACACTGTCTTAAATAAATAAATAAATAAATAAATAAATATATAAATAAAGGATTGTATGAGAATGGTGTCTTATTAAATAAACAATAGCAAAAAAGGTAAAAGTCATTTTAAACAAAGAACTACATTGAAATTTTGAAGTAAAAATGTTAAATAATTGAAATTAAAAAATTTACTTGAGTGACTCAAAAGTATATTTGAGCAGGAAGGAGAAAGAAACTATGAACTTAAGTATAGGCTAATCAAAATTATCCAGTCTGAGAAATGAAAATAATAATGAATGAAGAAAAATGGAGAACCTCAGAGACCCACAAGGACATCATCACTGTGTTAACACATATATAATGTGACTCTCAGAAGGAGAGAAGAAAGATAAAAATGTAGAAATGATATTTGAATAAATAATGACCAATAGCTTCCTAATGGAAGAAAAACATTAACCTACAAATAAAAAAAAACTTCAGGAACTATGGATTTAAGCAAATCCAAATTTAAACATATTATAATCAAACTGTCAAATTCAAAAACAAAAGATCTTAAAAGCAGCAAGAGAGAAACAACTCATCAGGGACAAAAAAGTCTTCAATAAGATGAACAATAACCTCTGATCAGAAGCTATGGAAACCAGAAGGCATTGGAATGACATACTAAAAATGTTAAAACCAAACTATTGTAAAAAAAGAATTATTTATCTACATAACTATATTTCACAAAAGAAGGAGAAATTAAGACATTTTCAGCTTCACAGAAACTTCATATGATAATCTCAAGTGATGTGGAGAAAGCATTTGACAAAATCCAGTATTTTTTGTGATAATAACACTCAATAAACCAAGAAGGCAAATTCTCTAAATTGATGAAACATTTGCAGAAAGCATACAGCTAACACCATACTGAATATTGAGACACTTAAAATTTTCTTCTTCAGATCAGAAACAAGACAAGGATGTCTCTTCTTGTCAATTATATTCAACATTGTATCAGACGTTCTAGCTAGAACAATTATGCCAGAACAATCAACAAAAAGCATCCAGATTTCAAGAAATAAAACAATCTCTATTCATAGAGACATGGTCTTGCATATAGAAACTCTTTGAAAGTTCATTAAAATACCTATCAGAACTAATAAATGAGTTTATCAGGTAACAGTATGTAGGATCAATATAGAAAAATAAATTTTATTTCCATATACTGGCAAGAAACAATCTGAGAGTAAATTAAGAATATAATTCCATTTATAGTAGCATCAAAAATAAAATAGTCATTAATTTAACATAAGAAGAGCAACACTTTCATCTGTGGCCTACAAAACATCTTTAAGAAATTAATGAATTTCTAAATTAATAGAAACACATCTCATGTTCATACATCAGAAGACTTAATATTATGTCAAGATGGCAATGCTCATCAACTTCATCTACATATTCAATGCAATTTTTATCAAAATCCCAATTGGCTTTGTTACAGAAATTGACATACTGATATTAAAATTCACATGAAAATGCTATGATCCAGAATAGTCAGAGAATCTTGAAAAAGAAGAACAAATTTGAAGGGTTTATACTTTCTATTTTTAAATGTACTACAAAGCCATAATAAACAAGATCACATATTATTGGCATAGGAATATACATATAGATCAATGGAATAGAATTCAGAGTCCATGAATCAACCCTTGCTTTGCCTCCATGGTCAACCATTTCTTGACAAGAGTGTCAAGGTTCGTCAGATGGGAAAGAATAATCATTTCAACAAATGGAGTTGTAACAATTGGCTATCTACCTGCAAAAAAGTAAGATTGTACTATGTCTCACATCATATATAAAAGTAAACTAAAAAAGTAACTCATTTAATATAAAATTAACTTAAATCATACACATACATGAAAGAAAAATATATAAAACTCTTAGAAGAAAGTATAGGAGTAAATCTTCCAGAATTCAGGTTATTGGGCAATATTTTCTTAGATATAATGACAAAAGCACAAGGACAAAAAAAAGATGAATTGCACTTAATGACAATTAAAAATCTTTGTGCTTTAATGAATTCCATTGGACAAATGGCCATATGCAGAACAGGAGAAAATATTTACAAATTATATATGTGATATGTGACTTGTATTCAGAATATACTAAGAACTCATACCTCATTAGGAATTAAATGTTTTCATCCCCCTAAAATTCATATTTTGAAGCCTTAACATGCAATGTGAATATACTTGGAGATAGGGCCTATACAGAATTAATAAGCGTTATATTTGGCCATAAGAGTGAGACTCTCGTGATGTTATTCGATCACTTAGAAGAAGAGATACCAGGGTGTTTGCGATTTCTGTTAACATGTGAGGTTACAAAAAGAAGGTGGCTATTTACAAGCCAGAAAGAGAGCCTGCACCAAAACCTGGCCATGCTAGGACCAGGATCTCAGACTTTTCAATCTTTAGAAGTGTAGGAAATAAATTTCTGTTGTGTAAGCCACCTTGCTCTCGATATTTTGTTATGATAGACTGAGCTAAGACATGCCTCTGTAATAAAAAACACAAATAACCTAATTTTAAAAATGGGGGCCGGGTGCGGTGGCTCAAACCCATAATCCCAGCACTTTGGGAGACTGAGGTGGGCAGATCAGGAGGTTGGGAGATTGAGACCATCCTGGCTAACACGGTTAAACCCCATCTCTACTAAAAATAGAAAAAATTAGCCAGGCATGGTGGCATGTGCCTGTAGTCCCAGCTACTCGGGAGGCTGAGGCAGGAGAATTGCTTGAACCTGGGAGGTGGAGGTTGCAGTGAGCCGAGATCGCACCACTGCACTCCAGCCTGGGTGACAGAGCAAAACTCTGTCTAAAAAAAAAAAGGGGGGGAAAGGATTTAAATAGACATTTATCCAAAGGAATTCTAGAAATGACCAATAAGGGGATTAAAAGATATTAAATATCATAAGTCATTATGAAAATGCAAATCAGAACCACAGTGAGATATCAGTTCACATACACAAGGATGGCCATAATGAAAACAACAGGGACAGTAACAAATTGTCAGCAAGATTGTGGAGAAACTAGAATACTAATACACTGATAGTAAGAGTGCAAAATGGTACAGTCACTTTTAAAATAGTTTGCCAATTCCTAAAAAATTTAAACCCCAAATTACCATGTAATGCAGCAATTCTACTCCTGGGTAAATACCCAAGAAAATGGAAAACATATGTCTACACAAAAATGTGTACACAAATATGCATAGTAGTATTACTTATAATAAACAAGTAACTCAAATGCTCATCAACTGATGAATGAACAGATATATGTAATGTTCTTCAGTCATTGGTTTCCTGATATATGTTACAACATGCAAAAACCTTGAAAATATTTTGCTAAATGAAAGAATCCAGACAGAATTGGCCACATATTATGTGATTAAATTTACCTGAAATACCAGAAGAGGCAAATGAATGGAGACAGGAAGAAGATTAGAGGTTTCCAGGGGCTGAGGGGAGAGAAAGTGAGAAGTGACTGTTAATAGGCATGGGGTTTCTTCTTGGGGTAACAAAACTGTTCTGGAATTTAATAGTGATGATGGTTGCACAGCTCTGTGAATATGCCAAAAAGCACTGAAATATATGCTTTAATAGAATGTATATGATGGCATGTGAATTATATTTCAATAAAGCTTTTACACAATAAATAAAATGCAATGACTTTAAAAGAAAAAAGATGTCCAGTTTGAAAGGAAACTAAAATTGTCTTAATTAACAATCAACATGATCTTGTATATACAGAGTACTAAGAAATACAGAAAAAATACTACGAGGTCTAACATATACATTCAACAAATTTTCAAAATACAAGATTCATATATAAAACTTATTTATACAGTCATGCACCACATAATGATGTTTTTGGTCAGTGACCAGTCACATGTATGATGGTGGTTCCACAAAATTGTAATGGAGCTGAAATTTCCTACCACATAGCGATATGGTTTGGCTCCGTGTCCCCACCCAAATCTCATCTTGTAGCTCCCATAATTCTCAAGTATTGTAGGAAGGAGGGTCCTGGGGGGAGATAATTGAATCATTCAGGTGGGTCTTTACCATGCTGTTCTCATGATAGTGAATAAGTCTTATGAGATCTGATGGTTTTAATAACGGGAGTTTCCCTGCACAAGCTCTCTCTCTCTCTTTGCCTGCTGCCATCCATGTAAGATGTTACTTGCTCCTCTGCCATGATTGTGAGGCCTCCCCAGCCACGTGGCACTATAAGTCTATTAAATCTCTTTCTTTGTAAATTGTCAAGTCTTGGGTATGTCTTTATTAGTGACATAAAACAGGCGAACACACAGTGTTTACTATACTTTTTATCATTTAGAGTGAACATCTAATTATTAAAAAAAACTTAACTACAAGACAGCCTCAGGCAGATCCTTTGGGAAGTATTCCTGAAGAAGGCATTGTTATTATAGGAGTTGACAGCTCCATGCATGTTATTTCCCTTGAAGGCTTTCCAGTGGAACAAGGGGACAGTGATATTGATGATCCTTACCCTGTGTAGGCCTAAGCTAATGTGTATGCTGGTGTCTTAATTTTTAACAAAAATTTTTAAAAAGTTAAAACATTGAAAATAGAAAAATGTTTATGTAATAAAGGTGTAAAGAAAATATTTTTTTCAGCTGTACAATGTGTTTGTGTTTTAAGCTAAGTATTATTACAAGACAGTTGAAGTGTTTATAAAATCTACAGCAGTGTACAGTAATGTCCTGGGCCTTCACATTGACTCACTACTCACTCACTGACTCACCCAGAGCCACTTCCAGTCCTGCAAGCTTCATTCACAGTAAGTAGCCTACACAGGTGTACCTTTTTTTGTTTGTTTGTTTGTTTTTTGTGAGACGGAGTCTCATTCTGTCACCCAGGCTGGAGTGCAGTGGTGTGATCTTGGCTCACTGCAAGTTCGGCCTCCCAGGTTCATGTGATTCTCCTGCCTCAGTCTCCCGAGTAGCTGGGACTATAGGCACCTGCCACCACGCCTGGCTAATTTTCTGCATTTTTAGTAGAGATGGGGTTTTACCGGGTTAGCCAGGAGGGTCTTGATCTCCTACCTCGTGATCTGCCCACCTCGGCCTCCCAAAGTGCTGGGATTACAGGTGTGAGCCACCGTGCCCGGCCCAGGTGTACCATTTTTTTATACTTTATATTGCATTTTCACTGTACCTTTTCTATTTTTAGATATGTTTAGATACATAAATACTTACTATTGTGTTACAATTGTTGACAGCATTCAGCACAATAGCAGGCTGAACAGGTTAGTAGTCCAGGAGCAATACACTATACTATATAGCTTAGGTATGCAGTAGGCCAAATCATATAGATTCGTTTAAGTACACTCTGTGATGTTTGCACCATGATGAAATTGCCTAAAAACACATCTCTTAGAATATGCCTCTGTGGTTAAGCAGTACATAACTGTCTGTTTATGTAGTGAAAATGAACATCTGTAAACAAGATTATGAAAACAATTTCATTTTCTGTAGCATCAAAAAATGAAATAAAAATATATTTAGCAATATAAATGAAAAACTCAATGAAAATGACAAAAACATTTCTGAGAAAAATAAATGAAAATATAATTAACTGGAGAGACATTCTATATTCATGGATTGAAAGATCCAATATTATTAAGATGGCAGTTCTCTCAAAAATGATCTGATGCAACACTAATCAAAATCCCAATAGGCTTTTGTTTTCTTTTTCAGAAATAAACTGACTCTACACTTTATATGCAAATGAGAAAAACCCAGAATAACTAAAACAATTTTGAAAATAATAACAAAATTGAGAGACATTATATTTTAGTTTAAAAACTTATTACAAGAGATGGTAATCAACACAGTGTGTACCAACACTAGATTACGCATATTTTACAGTTGGATAATGTAACATACATATTATTAAATATACATGTTTATTCAGTGGTATATAATTCTTTTTTGAGAAGTGGTACTTTGCAGGATGTTTAGCTACATCTTTGGTACTAGCCTTCACTCCCAAGTAATGACAATAAAAAAAAAATCTTCAGACATTGTGTTAGGCTGTTTTTGTGTTGCTATAAAGAAATACCTGAGACTGAGTAATTTATAAAGAAAAGAGGTTTAGCTTGGCTCCTGGCTTTGCAGGCCATACAGGCAGAGTGCCAGCATGTCATTGTCTCCTAGTGATGGCCTCAGGAAGCTTGCATTCATGCTGGTAGGTTCAGGGGAGCCAGCATATCACATGGCAAGAGCAGGACTGAAAGAGAAGAAAGATGTCC
Organism: Symphalangus syndactylus; assembly: GCF_028878055.3. Lineage (NCBI taxonomy): Eukaryota > Metazoa > Chordata > Mammalia > Primates > Hylobatidae > Symphalangus > Symphalangus syndactylus. Next base: position 108,755,196 of record NC_072428.2, read on the forward strand.
CAGACTGTTTTAAACAACCACATTTCACATGAAGTAACTGAGCAAGAATTCACTTATCATCAAGAGGATGAGGCTAAAGCATTCACAAGGTACCCACTCTGATGATTCAATCACCTCCCACCAGGCCTCATGTCCAACAATGAGAATCACATTTCAATATGAGATTTGGAGGGGACAAACATCCAAACCATATCAGATATTGAGAAATATCCTTTGTGGAGAAAAATAACTCCCAGTGGAGAACCACTGATATAGGTCAATGAAAGAATTAAGTGTCCTGAAAGAAACTCTTATATTTATGATGCATTCATTTTCAATCAATGATAGGCTTTTCAACAAATGGTGATGAAGTAATTGGATATCCATTGGCACAAAGCTGGATATAGCCTCTTACATGCTGTCATATATGAAATTAACCCAGAAAGAATCATAGTCTAAATGTAGGAGCTAAAACTATAAAATATTTAGAAGAAACAATAGCAGAAAATTATTGTAACCTTGGATTAGGCAAAGATATTTTAGCATCATTTATAACAAAAAAATCAATAAATTGAACTTCATAAAATTTATAAGCATTTGTACTTCAATAGTACCCTTAAAAAATGAAAAGACCAGTTCCAGGGTGAGAGAAAATATTTTCAAATTATGCATCTTATAAGGGGATTTTATCCAGGATATTATATAAAGAATCTTTGCACCTCAATAATAAGATAAACAACCCAAATTAAAAATGGGCAAAGTATTTTTATAGAATTTTCACCAAAAAACACATAAGAATGACTAATGAGCACATGAAAAATGCTGAACATTAGTAATAAGGGAAATATAAATTAAGACTCCTGTAAGATTCTACTTCACCCACTGAAATTGATATAATCAGTAAGACAAGTGTTGAAGATATGGGGAAACAGGAAGTCTCACATTTTGCAGATAAAAATTTAAAATGTCCAGCTAGTTTGGAAAAAAATTTATTTGTTTCATAAAAGTTAAATATAAGCTTATCATACAACAAGCAATTCCATTCCTAGGAATCTACCCATAATTTCATGTATGAAATATTCTAAATATTCTAATAATTATACTATTATTATACATAATATTGTACATAATAATGTATATTAGAATATTTTCAAAGACATATACATGAATGTTCAAAATAGCATTATTTATAATAGCCCCAAACTGCAAACAATCCAAACACCTAAATGGATAGATAAAATGTGATCTATCATACAATGGAGTACTATATAGCAATGACAAAAAGAATAAACTTCTGATACATGCTACAATATGAATGTAAAAACATTATGCTAGTGAAAGAAAGCAGAAACAGGAAGCTACATATTTTTATAATTTCATTTATATGAAATGCCCGGAAAAGGCAAATCTATTCAAAAAGAACAGATCAGAGGTTGCCTGGCACTTAGGATGGGAGCAGGAGTTGGCCACAATTGGATACAATTCTAAAACTGGATTCTGGTAATGGTTGTATGACTCTGTTATTAAAATCATTAAACTGTACACTTAAAATGGTGACTCTTTTTTTTGTTTGTTTGAGACAGGGTCTCATTCTCTCCCAGACCGGAGTGCAGTGTCACCATCATGGCTCACTGAAGCCTCTACCTCATGGGCTCAAGTGATCCTCCCGCCTCATCCTCCTGAGTAGCTGGGACCATAGGTGTGAGCCACCATGCTTGGCTATTTTTAAAATTTTTTATAGAGGTAGGGTCTCACTGTGTTTCCCAGTCTGATCTTGCACTCCTAGGCTCAAGTGATCCTCTTGCTTCAGCCTCCCAAAGTTCTGGCATTATAGGCAGAACCTACTGAACCTGGACAAAGTGGGTATATATTTCATTGTATGTAGTTAATGCCCAAAAAAGCTGTTTAAAAAGGTATATACTTATAATCTTACATAATTTTTTACTCTAAGCTTGAAAGTCCCATATTAATCCAATTACCATTAGGGTTTGTTCTCTTCCAGCCCTAGTTTCAGGAACTTTGTTGCTTTTCTTCTCAGCTCCTGTCCATTATCTGCATGGAAGTAACCACTACACAAAATTTCAGGCAGAGGCAATCTGCTAGTCATCTTTGATTTGTAAAATGATTATCGAGAGAAGGAGAGTTGTATTTTTCTCTCCCAAGTTTACTTAGAGTTTTCCTTCTAGTTTAGTTGTACACTATTTCTTCAACTGATGAATACCATGAATTATTCCACTTTCAGGGAAGACCCAAACCTCAATATATAATAGTTTTTTCCCTCAGTTCAACCTCAAATCAATAACAAAACCATGAATTATAACTGGTATAACTCAGTTATAACTGAGAAGAGTCATTTCATCCCACAAGGATATAGATATGTAAATAAACAATTATCATCAAGTAAGCAGGAGGAAATGTTCTGAAATTTCCGAGGAGGGAGCTGAGCAAGATTTTTCTAATAGTGGAGTATGGGACTGGGTAATGAAAATCAAAAGGGAGTTCCCAGCCATTGACTGGTGGAAAAGATTATTCTAAACAAAAGAGAGAACATGTATAAATGATTAGTGGAATTGCTTTTTTTTTTTTTAAAAAGGTGTCCAATAAATATTTGTTATAATGAAATGCACTTGGTGAACTGAAGCATTTAATGAAGCTGGGATGTGAGGCATAATTGAAAGATTAATGGAAAATTTAAAATGATGTTTTGGAGTTAAGATACAAGAATTTTGAGAATCTTGTATATCTTATTTAGGAATGCAGACTTTAGTCAATGTTCAAAATATAAAGGTTTTTAATTTTTGTTTTATTTTAAACATAAATGGCAATCAGTTTTGTATTATAAAAAGATCACTTTAGGGGTTCTAAGGAAATTGTGGCATGGGAGAAAAACATGGCAAACTAAAGAACTAAAGAGAAGGCTGTTGTATAGAGTTCTGTAAAGACACTCCATATTTTTATGACACAAATTAAAGAACTAGAATTAATAAAGAGGAGTACAGACAATGGACATTATTTTTTAAAAGTATGTTGCATTCAGAATGCATTATTTAAGAAATCAAAATTACCTATAATGTGTTTAAGATGTTTCCATAATATTCTAGCATAAATTTTTATAAAAGGAATGGCTATATTATAGTCCTAAAATTTTATACCCATGGCCAAACAGTTGATAATTCTTATTATTTGACATTAAAAATATAAAATTAAACATGGATTTACATACACACATATATGTATACAAACATGGAATAATAGATAAATCTGAAAAATATAACAATAAGAGTAAAGAAATGCGCAATAGTTGTATAACTACAGTTAATAATAATGTATTTTAGAAAATTGCTTAAAAATGTACACATAAATATTCTCACCACAAAATGTAAGTATGTGAGGTGATGTACATGTTAGTATACATTAAATATTCTCACACAGGTTGACTTTACAAGATACAGAATTTGTGTATTTCTGAAGATTACACTTATCATTTAGTAATTATTATTTCTTGACATGTTTTGACTATTGCATATCTGTCTTCCAAGAGCTTACAAAATATTGCTTGAGGTTAGGAAGAAAGAGGTCCTTTGAAGATAAAAGGGCATCTCCACTTCCGAAGTCACTTTCTAATTTCATGTAAGCCATGTTAACATTCAATAATTGCTCAGGGTGGACATTTCCTTTGGGTATATACATAGAAATAGAATTGATGAATCATTTGGTAGTTCTATTTTTCATATTTTGAGAAATCTCTGTACTATTTTTCATGATGACTGCACCAATTTACATTCTCACCAATAGTGTACAAGGATTCCTTTTTTCTACACCTTTGCCAACACTTGTTGTTTCTTGTCTTTTTAAAGTATCTATTCTAACATGTATAAGGTGATACCTCATTGTGGTTTTAATTTGCAATTCACTGATGATTAGTGATGTTGAACACATTTTTAAGTGTCTACTGGGCATTTTTCTGATAGCTTTGGGAAAAATATCTATTCAAATCCCATCTCTAAAATGGAGTAATTTATTTTTTTGCTATTGAGTTGTATGAGTTTTTATATATTTTGAATATTAACGCCTTATGAAGATGTATGGTTTGCAAATGTTTTCTCCCATTACATAAGTTGCTTTTTCATTTTGTTGATTTATTTTGTACAGAAGCTTTTTAGTTTGTTGTAGTCTCTTGTGTTTATTTTTGCTTTTCTTGTCTGTGTTTTTGGTGTCTTATGCAAAAACATCATTGCCAAGAACAAGGTCAAACAGCTTTCCTTCTATGTTTTCTTCTAGAAGTTTTAGAGTTTCAGGCCTTATGATTAGGTCTTTAATTCATTTTGAGTCAATTTTTGTGTATGGCGTAAAATAAGCATACAATTTCATTCTTGTGTATGTGGATATTTACTTTTCTTAACACCATTCATTGAAAAGATTCTTATTTTCTCACTGTGTATTCTTTGTGCCATTTTCAAAGATTAGGTGACTATACATGTGTGGGCTTGTTTCTGGGCTCTTTATCCTCTTGTATTGGCCTAGGTATCTGCTTCTATGTCAGTATCATACTGTTTTGGTTATTATAGGTATGTAATATAATTTGAAATCAGGTAGCATTATGTCTCTAGCCCTGGATTTTTTATTCAGTATTGCTTTGGCTATTTGGGGCCTTTTGTGAGTCCATACAAATTTTTGTAATTTTTGTCTTTCTTGGTGAAAAATACCATGGAATTTTGATAGGGATTGCATTGAATATGTAGAATGCTTTAGGCAGTATGGGCATTTTAACAGTATTAATTCTTACAATACATGAACATAGAATATCTTTTCATTTATTTTTGTCTCCAAGTTTTTAAATAGCAGCTTTATTTTCAATAGCTAAGCTAGGGAAACAACCTAAGTGGTCCATCAAAGTGTCCATAAATAGATGAATGGATAAAGACAATGTAGTATATAATAAAATACTATTTAGGTATAAATAAGAAAGAAATCCTGCCATTTGTGACAACATGAGCAAAGCTGAAAGACATTATGCTAAATGAAATCAGCCAGACGCAGAAAGACAGTTACTGTATAATCTCACCTATATGTGGAATCCGAACTAGTCAAAATCATTGAAGCAGAGAATGGAATGGTGGCTGCCAGGGGCTGAGGGAAGAAAGGAAAGTGGGGAAGTGTGGATCAAAGGTTATAAACTTTCATATATTAGTCCATTCTCATACTGCTATAAAGAAATACCTGAAACTAGGTAATTTATAAAGAAAAGAGGTTTAATTAGCTCACTGTTCTGCAGGCTGTACAGGAAGCATAATGCTGGCATCTGCTCGGCTTCTGGGGAGGCCTCAGGAAACTTTTAATCAAGAAGGGGAAACAGGGAAGACTTACATGGCAGGAGGAGAAAGGGTGAGGCGGTGGCACACACTTTTTTTTGTTGTTTAATTTTTTCAATTTTATTTTCCATAAGTTATTGGGGTACAGGTGGTGTTTGGTTACATGAGTAAGTTCTTTAGTAGTGACTTCTGAGATTTTGATGCTTAAAAAAAAAAGAAAAAAGAAACTGTGGTATATATATATATGTATATATATGTGTATATATATATATGTATATATATATATATATACATATATATATATATATATATATGATAAAGTAATACTCAGCCATAAAAAGGAATGAATTAATAGCATTTGCAGTGAACTGGATGAGATTGGAGACTATTATTCTAAGTGAAGTAACTCAGGTACACAGTTTTAAACACCCAGATCTCCTGAGAATTCTATCATGAGACCAGCACTAGGAGGATTGTGCTAAGCCATTAGAAACCATCCACATGATCCAATCACCTCCCACCGAGTCCCATTCCAACACTGGGGACTACAATTCGACATGAGATTTGGGTGGGGACACAGATCCAAACCATATCATTTCAGTTATAAAATGAATACATTCTGTGCATCTATGTACAGCATGATGACTACAGCTAATAATGTTGGATTGTATACTTGAAATTTGCTAAGAGTAAACCTTAAGCACTCTCACTACACACACACACACACGAAAATAAACTATGTGAGGTGATAAATATGTTAATTAGCTTCATTGTGGTAATCATTTCACAATGTGTATATGAAATCACCATGTTGTGCACCTTACATATATACAATTTTAATTTGTCAATTATTCCTGAGTAAAGCTGGAAAATGAAAGTAATTTTCCAAGGTGGCCAAAGACTGTTGCCTACCTGTAAATTTTTAGCATCTGACACTGCTTCTAAATTGCATGATGGTTTGGATTACTGCTTCCTGCAAGATGAGCTAACTTTAGACCTCCATCTGTAAGAGACCTTTCTTTCTTTTCATGTGGCTTTGTTTAGAAAGTGCCAGAACATTAATATGGCTGAAGGTGGGTGTAGGGATATCATATATGCCTAAACATCATTTCTTCTATTGATCACAGAATATTCAACTTCTCTTGCCTTATCTCATCTTTTAACCATTGTTATAGTTTTGCCTGTCATCTCTCTAACAAAGCCACAACACTGGTAAAGATGTGATAAGACCAGAGAAGATTGGTGATTGAATACATCTATCTAGTCCATGTTTTTGGAAAATATCAGATTACACATCTCCTGACAACATGTTCCTTGAGGCAAGAGTGGGTGTCATTTCCACACCTTAGCAGGCCCAGGATCTGGCACATGCATGACATATAGGAAGCCCTCCCTGAAAGAATAAATGGTGATCCATCATATCATTTATATATGAAAGCATGCCGTTTATTTTATGCAAACTAAATCAGTTCTTTATACACAATTGCAATGTATTATTTTGATGGCATCCCCACAGATATTTAAATGTAGCTTTGTAGTGCAATATATAGATAGAAAATAGGGACTAAAGGTGATAATTTCCTTTTGTTACCTGCCAATATTTTAGCTGAAGGCAAAGTTCTACAAATAAAAATGATTAATTTATATAGGTGAGTTAGTTTCTTAAAATTAGAAACAAAGTAGGCTTTTTTTCTGTAGAAGTGAAGTGCCCCAAAACATAAAATATTCCTTTTGATGTGGTGAGACTTTAACGATTTCCTTTGAATGAGATTTCTAAGTTTATGGTGGAATAGGTCATCAATAAATTCTCTTACACACCCAAACGGTAGTGTAGTGTCATGAGTAGTTACTTTAGTAAAAGTTAACAACAAAGTATGCTTTCTTTGTTTCTCACCTCTCATTATGAGCTCTAAATATCTCATTTTCATTTCAGCTTTCTTTTGGTTTCTTTTCTACTTTTTCCCCACATTTAAGTCTAGTTTGTGTAAGAAATATGTATTAGACATATTCTTGTCTGAGATGACATATATGTCTTCATTCTCTTTGAAGTTCAAAGCAATGCTGGCTTCTGGATTTGGATTATGAGCAAATGAATTGTTCTTAGCTTCCAACAAAGATGTCCTGCAGCAGGTCTGCTCAAAACAAAACTGTGCTGTCTGCATTGTGCCTTTGCTTTTTATTGACTATTTCATTATGTATGAGGACATGTTCCACCTTTGTTAACCAGTCTGCTTACTCTTGCTAAATATCACATTCTTAAAAGAGTTTTGGAACGGAAAACAACCTAACACTCTGTTGAGATTTGTGACTGTCATCCTTCTAGTTAGAATTGCTCACAGATCATGCAACAGTAGCAGTGACGCATCCGTAATAGCTGTCAGCCAGGATGGTCATTGAGCGCTGTCTGCAGTCGAGTCCTGTGCCAGATGGCACCTCAGGAACACAAGACGGAGCATTTGAGGCTGCCAAGATTCATTCTGTGCCCTTTTAACTTAGGGCTGGTGGAAAAATAAAATAAAGCAAAAATACTTCTGAGAGTAAAATTCCTACCAGTAGCTTTCTAGCCTTAGGCTTTTTTGTTTATATACAAAGACAAATCAGTCTTCATATTTAGAAATGAATATTTCCTATTAACGTTATATCATATACAACATCACTTAGTTTTCTAAAATGTATTGCTCATTATGATACTGTACTTAAATTGGTGATTTTTTTCTTGTGTTTTGTGGCATGTTTAGCAAATCCTTCAGCCAACATTTCTGATAATTTTTAAAAATATTTGTTCCCTTTTATATCTGAAATTTGTTTCATGCATGAATTTGCAAACTATTTTTTACTAGCATGCAATTAATGATTTCAGGACCATTTATTGTATATCCAATTCTCATGTTTTTGAAATTCCATATGGATTACATTAAATTGTCTAATATATGAGAGTTTCTTTTTTGGGCTATTAATTGTGAGTCAAAGTATGTGTTCTTTTTCACACTAGTGCCACACTGTTTTTATTCTTATTTTGTTGAAATACATTTTAAATTAGGTAGTAACAACAATTCTTTCTTTTTCATAATAATTTTAGCTTTATCTACACATGATTTCCTACAAATACAGTTTTGTATTATTTGGTCAAGTTCTTTAAGAACATATCCTGTTGGAATAGTGATAGACATTACAACAAATGTGCATGCTGATTTTGTGATAGTTGAAGAAAACAAAGAAACTTGTTAATTGGTAAATAATTATTTCACAATTTAGATTTTTGTCTCCCTGAAAACAAGTTCTCTTTGTAAAGATGTAAATATATTTAAGTTAATAGGTGCAACAGGGCTGGGCGTGGTGGCTCATGCCTGTAATCCCAACAATTTGGGAAGCTGAGGCGGGTGGATCACCTGATGTCAGGAGTTTGAGACCAGCCTGGCTAACATGGTGAAACCCCGTCTTTACTAAAAATACAAAAAATTATCCGGGCATGGTGATGTGTGCCTATAATCCCAGCTACTCAGGAGTCTGAGGCAGGAGAATCACTTGAACCCAGGAGGCGGAGCTTGCGGTGAGCTGAGATCGTGCCATTGCACTCCAGCTTGGAAAACAAGAACGAAACTCCATCTCAAAAAAAAAAAAAAAAATAGGTGCAACAGTAGAATATATCTGTTGCCTAACAATTACACTAGCAAAAATATCGTAAAGGAAATCTAACCAAGAAGAGTTCACCTACTCCATGTTACTCTCAACCTTCCTTTTCTAATAAAAAGACACATACTATAAGATTAGGGCTGCAATGACTTTACAAAATAGCTCACTGAATCCTTGAGAGCATGCTACTTCAGGCTTAAAGATATTTTAGGATTTTCTATAAGGAATTTCAGAAGGTGGTGGTGGTAGGGGGTTGGAATCTTTGAGTAATAAATTAGTTGGGGAGCTGTGATGATTTGAAGGGATGCTTAATAAAAATGGTTTTGGAGGGAGCGAACACCTGAGGGCAAAGAAGATGGATTGCGTGTGGATCTCAAAGGTGACTGTTTCCTGGTAAAGAGTCTAAATGCCTGGTAGCAATTCCTTTGAGACTCAAAAGGAATTTCAAGATAATAGTTTCTGAACAAATTAACAAATTAATTACTTTCATTTATCCTCCAATTTCTTTCTAAAATTACTGCAGATCCTCTTCACCTAGATTTTCCATGGTGGTAACCAGGGAGAGAGTGAAGGGATAGCACAGTAAGGTGAAGGGACAATGGTCTCATCTTACTCATTACTTTCAGGGTTATGGATTCTTACTCAAAGTTTCAGGTAGTGACTAAATGTAGGGAAAGGGAACCCAGAAGGGAACTAGCAGAGTTCCCAGGCTTTTCATTGAGAGAGGTATTTTATGTTTTTTTGTTTTGTTTTGTTTTGTTTTAATCACACAGTAAATACTTTTAGACTTGTTATGCGCCAAGTACTCTGAGTGCTAGGGATAGAGCCAAAAGGAAAATTTACAACAGTAGATGACTTCATGGAATTAATATACTAGAGGAGAGAGAACTAAAAATAATCAAAATTAAGAGAAAAATATATAATGCATCACTTGAAAATTGACATGGGAAGAAATAAAACAGCAGCAAGGAATAAGAAATGCTGATAAAGTAAGAGAAAATGAGGTCAGAGAGGGAGCAAGGTGCCAGATCACTTAGCAAATAACTATGGGTTTTATTCTGAGTGAGTCGTAAATTCACTGGAAAATTTTGGGCAGGAAAGTGTCATGATCTGAATTTTGTTTCTAAAATGATTCCTCTTACTGCTTGGCTAAAAATATACAGTAGAGGGCAGGAGAGGAATCAGGAAATTGATTAGGAAGCAATTGCAGTAATTCAAGCAAGAGATGTTGAGGATGTCAGATCAGGCTGTAAGCAGTGGAGGCAGTGAATAATCTCAGAATTTGAATGTTCCCGAAGCAGAGCAAACAGGCTTTAGTTAAATATTACATATGAGAGGTATAAATGAAGCTATTGTTCTACAGCAATAAGATTGGAATTGGGAAGCTGAGGCAGGTGGATCACCTGATATCAGGGGTTCGAGACCAGCCTGGCCAGCATGGTGAAACCCCGTCTTTACTAAAAATACAAAAAAATTCTCTGGACATGGTGGTGTGCACCTGTAATCCTCTTACTGCATGGTTAAAAATATACAGTAGAGGGCAGGGGAGGAATCAGGAAATTGACTAGGAAGCAATTGCAGTAATCCAAGCAAGAGATGTTGAGGATGTCAGATCAGACTGTAAGCAGTGGAGGGATGCTTACTGAGATGGCAGAAACCTAAAAAGCAACAGATTTGTTTGGACATAGTAGAATTCAGGATATTAGTTTTGGATAAATTATATTTGAGCTGTCCATTAGATATTTAAGTAGAGATTTTGTGCAGACAGTTTGGGTATCTGAATCTGATTTAGTAGGAGAGATCTTGGATGGAAACATAAATCTGGGAGTTATTATATAGAAAGTATTTAAAGCCATGAAATGGGATGAAATCACCAAAGGAGTGACTGTAGATACAGGTAAGAGCTGAGGAATGAGCCAGTGATACTACAATATGAGCTTTGAGGATGAAGTAGAATCCCCAAAAGAAGCTGAGGAGGAACATCATTAGCTTAGGAGAAAGACCTACAGAGTGAGGCATCAAGGAAGCTAAGGGAAGGATCAGAATGGACAGTCTGTACCAAGTGGTGCTGATAGGCAAGTGAGATGAGGGCTGAGAATTTGCATCAGGAGTAGCAGCATGAAGCACACTAACACCCTGGCTGAGAACATTGTTAGTAGCATGGTGGGTATCAGAGATAATGAGAGGAGAACATTGGAAGTAATTGTTATATACGACAGTTTTAAAGGGTTTTGCTATGGGGTAGTACCTGGAGAGGAAAGTGGGGCTAAAAAGAGCTTTATGGCTTTGTTTGTTCTTTTTTGTTTGCTTTTTAAGGTAGGAGAAATAACACATTTTTATGCCAATCTGATGGTCCTATGTAGAAGAAAAAGTTGAAGATGTGCAGAGTAGGGTGGAGGGGAATTGACTGAGTCCTATGTAGGTTAGAAGAGATGAAATCTACTGCCAAAGTAGAATTTAGTAAACAATAGGAATTACAAGCCCACATATTTAAGCCACCATTTGAGCCCTGAAAAGGGAGAGAAGAAATTTAAATATGTTAAATAGACTAAGATTTTATTTTGTAGCTTGGTTTTTAGTCATTAGAGACATTTTACTGCATTTCCTTTAATTTAGTGCAATTTTCATCAGATTTTATGTCAGAACAATACTCAATTCGTAAGCTCAATTTACAACCTATCCAAATTTTTTGTTCATTGTGGAGTTGTTTCCATATAAATGGCAACAGATGGAAAATAGATTCTATGTGGAAGAGGAGAAACCTTCATTTATCAGTAAAGTAGAAAGCAGAATTATCCCCTGAGAAACGGTGAGACCATGTGAACAATCAAGATCCAAATCTAAATAACTATTCTGTGCTCTAAGTACTGAGATGCTATATACATGTCAGCCCAGCTCCACCATAAGGAGATTGCCTTCTCACTCTTTATATCTTCATATAGTTCTGGACAATTAGATGTGCAGAATGAGAGTCTACCTCTATGCAGTCATAGTGATTAGACCAGAGGAGAACCTTCACCCAAGTTGAATCAATGTTGCTTTCTTGACAATTAGAAAATTACACCCATTCCAGTATTGACTGATCTATTAAATGACAAAAAACATGGAATAGCTGTGTTTTATGTTTACTGGACTGGCAAAAAAAGAAATTGGCCCTCCAAAACATGGAATATTACAGAACTATTTAGAAAAGCAAAGATGAAAGATGTAGAGAGCACTGAGATTCCTATGGCTGCTCATTAGCATATTTAAGCACATTTCTCAATCCTGACCTAGTGTTCCACAGAATATTCCACATCCTCATGGGACTAAGAAGGGTGAAGAATAGTGGAGTTAATGGGTCAACATGCTTATATAGAGGGCCACTGTACAATAACACTGACATGGGAGATGTCATGGAGTGTGTGGATAGGAAGTCAAGTTTCAATTATGCTCAAGTTTAGAAAAGAACTTTCAGTCAAGAGGTTGAGAACATAATGGGTTTTCAGAGGGCACAGCAAGGAGAGTCAGAAAACAGCTAACAGAGATTAATCAGAAAGTGGTAGCGCGGCATAGGATTGGAGTGAGTTGCTGGATTAGACAGAGGGAATACAGGTTGGCATTTTGGGAACTGAATGACGGTAAGACTAGATGGACATGGAGTTATTAACTGTACAGTGGAACTGTGATAATTTTGCACTACTCTAAGTATCTGACAAGACATTGTTATGATGTATAATATTGTCAAAACTTGTCTTCTTTGGTTGCCTAAAAAAAGACCAGCCCTTTTAGCCTCATTCACACTCACTTTTTAATTTCTGAAGAAACTAGCCTTGAATGCAGCGACCAATGAATGTTTGTCTTGGTTTCAAAGGCTGGAAGGGCTGAGCTCCAGAAATGAGTTGCTCTCCTGTGATGTCTGTGACTCTTCTCTAAGGATTTTATTAAGAAGTCAAACTAAATGCCTAAAAATGAGTGCAGCTTTATTTAATCCACATTCTGAAAATCTTTCACCTATAAACAGGTAGACGGTAGAATAAACTGCAACTGCTATCATTGCTTTTGCAAGTAAATTTACTATAAGGAATAATTCTTTTTTCCAATTTTAGAGCTCAATATTAAATATTAGGATGAACCATAGGAATGAACAAAGGAGAAACAAAGTAGACTTTCTGTAAATTAAGTTTGCCCTGTAAATCATCCTCAGTAATTACACTAGGGCAATCAATTTAGCATTTAATTAATTATTCAATATTTTAATTTAAGCTCAAGTTTTGGACAATATGGTTTTGGAACAAAGAGAACTTGGTTTAACTTTGAACTCTGCCTCCTAGGCTATGGTAAATTACAGGAGCCATAGAGACTGTCAATGTCATCATTTGTTAAAGAAGGTCATTTTCTATTTCATAGATTTTTTTTCCTGCAATTAATTATTCAGTACATATAATATACCTCACAAAAAAAGTCAGCCCAGAATAACCCTTGATTAAATACTTGGTCCCTGCCCTCATTTCTTAAGCAGCAGCCAGTGGCCATGGGCACCACGTAGCTACTTCATCGTGGGTGGGGCTGACTGCTGCCATGCTCATACTACTTAATAGTCGCCAATTAGTTTTAGAAACAACAAGTTCTTAAAAGCCTATTTATTTAAATTCTCTGTATTTATAATGTTTGAGAGACAGATAATAATACTAAAAAATAATTATTTTTTATCACAGTCAAAACTGTTTCCCAAAATCAGTCATCGTTCTTCCCCATGAACATAATAGCAGGAACATGCTATTATGTCTAGTCTTCTTAAAATATTCTGAAGCCTAGCATTTCTCTGTTGGTGGGCACAATTCAACATGTTAATTATATACTTCTTGTTATTGACATTATTTAAAATATTTTTCTAACATGCTAGCATTCAAATATATTTCAGTTTTTTGAATTTGTTATGAAAAGAAAATAATTTGAGATTAGGGTCACAGATATTTATGAATGGGGAATTAAAAGGCATGACTAATATAACTGGCAAGAGATTTGCCTTACTTTTTCACAAGTGGAAAAAGCCATGGTTGCTGCTCTTAAATTAACTTAGTTCAATATTAAAATCAGGTAAAGTAACCAAGTCATGTTTCTCTCTCATTTTGCAAAGCTCAGTGATGTTTTACAAAATTGAAAACTTTACCTGTTCATTCATTTGCTGCATAAATTAAACATTAACAAGATTCAAAGGAGCTTAAAGCCTAGGAAAAAAGGTCAATATACTCCAGGGAAAACTGAAGGTTATTATTTTATGCTATTTTACTGCAGCACTGTGATTTACCACTTAAGCAATCCAGATGGAATATTGATACAGCTGGGTGAGATAAAGTCAACAGCAGGCCTACTTAATCTCTTAATAGGAACTTTCTCAATCCTAACCTTATTATTAGGATTTAGGCTTTTCCATAAAACTTTTGACAAAATATTCTTTAAGTTGTATATATTTTCTGAGCTTATTCCATTATTGAAAAAATCTGATCTATGCCTTATTCATTGATGAGATTTTTAACTAATCACAATTATCAATAACTAAGATTGTAACTTTATTTTTGCATTCATAAATTACACTTAATTAACTGTTATATTTCTACAACTGTTTGAGAGATAAATATAAAATTACTCATCTTAGTAATGATGACTGAAATTGAGCTACCAAAACAGTGAAATAATTTGATTTCTATCTCAAAGAAAAATGTCTAGAGAAATCAATTAAGAAAAATTAACATTTAAAAACTTTGTTATAAGGCTAATGACTTGTTTTATATTTGAATTTTAAAGCCAGTAGTATAAAGGATGACTCACAGGTTGGAAAATGGTTTGTGCCATTTTCAACTCAAATTGGCACCAAAGCAAAGCTGCTAAAATTGTTAAAACTTGGGGTTATCACCTCTTAAAAATCTTTGTCAAATTGATTCATAGAAGATATACCTTCTCTGTAAGAACTACCTGGAAGTGTTTTTGCGATGAGATATTATATGTATGGATAATTATGACCAAGTTATTATTACATTTTGTGCTGATTACAAAGTATTGGTAGCTGGTACTTTTTCTCTAATATTATCATGATTCATTGAAGTGTCATTCATAATGTAAAAATACATTAAATAATCTATTGGCAAACTAAATAATACAATGAAAACTTTATAGTAACGTAGTAGATATAAGTTTACCACATAGGGCATTGACAAGAAAATAAGCCTAGTAGTAATAGGATGACATGTATAATGACTTCAACAGAATGGCTTTTTGAGAAGACAATTGTCAAGCGCGTCCGTGTGAAGAGAGTCCACCAACAGGCTTTGTGTGAGCAACAAGGCTGTTTATTTCACTTGGTGCAAGTGGGCTGAGTCAGAAAAGAGAGTCAGCAAAGAGAGATGGGGTGGGGGAGTTTTATAGGACTGGGGGAAGCAGTGGAAAGTTACAGTTAAAGGTGGTTATCTATGGTTAGCAGAGGAGGGGGTCACAATGTGCATGGTGGGGAGATCATAAGACTCACTGTTCAGAAGAAGAATGTCACGAGGTCGATTGATCAGTTGGGGCAGAGCAGGAGCAAGTCATAATGGAATGCCGTAAGGTTGGTCAATCAGTTAAGACAGGAGCTGGCTGCTTCACTTCTATTGTAGTTTTAGGTTGCCCCAGACTTCTTGGCTCCTGCAGGCCATCTGGACGTATATGTTCAGGTCACAGGGGTTACAATGGCTGAGCTTCAGCTAAGAGGCCTGACAACAATCACATTGGGAAAATATCTTAAAATGTACCAAGGAGACATTTGGTTGAGAGACAATAGGATTTAATCCACAGGATGGTAGGACATTGTGATTAAAAGGAGAAAAAAGTCTGTAATATGAAATAATACCTAGAATTCCCAAAAAGGCAGATATTATAGTTAATAGATTACAGCTTTCTGTGTTTCCAATGATATTACATTCAATGATGACAAAAGAAAAAAAATGGACCTGAAGTCCTTTTGTACTTACCAAATTGTTGATTTTAAGAGTAATTAGTATTGAGAAACTCTGCTCTATCTCTTGAAACTGAAGCTAAAAAGTAATAATTTAATCAGATAGTATTTTAAACTTTCAACTAGTATTAAAGGCATTTCTGAGGAAGACAATTATACAAACTAAAATTAAACACAATTAGATAAGTCAAAACATGAGATCTGTATCACAAATGCTACAGGTTTTATTTCCAGTTAAATCAGATATGCCATACATTGCTTGTGTACTAAATATTGCACTTTGAAATCAACTGACTTATATAGAAAACAACCTTATGATGTTTAGTAGTCATGATTTTCAATAAAAAAATGATTAAAGTTAGAAATGTAAATAAACCTGTATGCAGCATGGTCCTGTGTATGAGAAAGAAATCATCCAGGGTAGGTCAAATTTTGGAATGTCTTTCAGACCTCTAATGCCTGCTTGCATCATTTTTTCCTTTAAATAAAAGCCCCAATGTGAGTATACCCTGTAAGTCTAGTGAGTACTTTCAAAGATCTGAAGTAAGAAAAACAATCTAGCTGCAAACTGGAACTGGGAAATTTAAATTTTAACTCATTCTAGATATCACAACCAAGATTCTGATTTAATTGTTTTGGGGTGTGGCCTGGATTACAGGAGGTTTAGAAGCTTCAGAGGTAATTCTAATGTGGTGGTTATAGTTGGGAAACACTGAACTGAACAAAGATTAGTCATGTCTACAGGTGAATATTCAGGGTAATTAGTAAAGCATGGTATTTGGTGTAGCTGGGACATCAGACTCTTTCCTATTTCAGCCTCTTTGAAAAGCAGAAAACCCTGAATCTCTGGGTCAGATCAGGAGACATCTCTAAGCTGCGTTTTCTTTTGTTTGTTTTGTGTGATTGTTACAGAATACACCATCTGAGACAAATCTGGCTCTTGGATATTACCAGTGGATAAATAATTGTCAGTGCTATAGAAAACTGTATACGTAGAATTTGTTTCAGAGTTTTTGATCGTGAACAATGTTTTTTTATATGGAAGAGGGAATCCACACTCTGGGAAGTTTCATCAATGAAGTACACAGCATCTCAAGACTGTTGAAGTGGATGTTATTAAAGAGATGGCTTATACCATTTTCTCATTCTAATCAATACCCCCAATAAAGGGTTTCTTGCTTAAAAAGCCTAAGAATCAATTTTGCCAAATCAGATTGGTCTCACAAGGAAATGGAAGGAACCAAAAATTAGACTCAGTCCTAAGTAAGAGTACAGCGGTCCATAAGGGTATTTCTTTTTATGTCTCCTCTAAAACTTTTTTTTCCTTTTTCACATACATTTAAATACAAATGTGCAATTAGATTATGAAACATTTCTAATTTTTATCTGTTGTACAGATATTTTGACCACAAATTGTTTGGAACATATTTGCTAGTTTTTAAAATTAATAACTAACTGAAAACATAACTGTTTCCAATTATTTTTCATGTCATAAAATAATGAAACATATAGTTATCTGCTTTATATTCAGAGAAATTTCCACTTAATTATTTCTTTAAAAAATTATTTCACAGAGCATTGCTATTTTTCCCTTTGGTACGCTACATTCTTTTATATTAAAACCATTGTTTTGTCTCCCTTTGCTGTATTTAACAAGGATATAGTTAAGTAAGCCCAGTTTGGAAAAGTAGTTTTTAGAGAGAAATAAAGACAATAAAACTGTACAGGCAATCATGTCTATTTCTTCTAGACTTTAATTATTTTTACCTTAAAATCTTATATTTTAATGGAGTAAGAAAGCACAACCAAAAATGGTTTTAAATATAAAATTTTATCTTTGATTTCTGAGATAGCAATATTCAATAAACAAATAGGTTTCATTGGGAGAAAAAATATACTTTTCAAGAATAGAAAATGTTATTTAATTTAATTCATTATTATTATTTACCATGCAGTGCTATCTAGGTTGAGACAAAACTTCACTGTGAACAGCTCTAGCCTAATTTTCAAGGGTAAACATACAGGAAGAACATTTAGTAATATACTTACTTGTAAAAGAAAAGCCATATGCATTATGTGGGCACATTTTGGTGTCTATAGCCTACAGCAAGCTCTTGGTCTAGATCCATAATGAACAATGAAATCAGGAATTGATTTCTGCCACTGCCTCTTGGATGACATTTATAATTTGCTACATTGTTGTTACATTACATCTCCGTTTTCTAATTAGACTTTACAATCCTTAAGAACATGAAATGTTGTTCACTTTTCACTTTCCATAAATACCTAGAGCACTGTCTAAGTCTGCCAATCTAATTATTCCTGTAGTCTGAAGCTGCCCTAAAGTAGTTGAAATCTAGCCAAAAGGTCGCAGATGTTTAGTCTTGGAAAAGACCTTGAGAGACACTCCTGTTCATATGCCTGATTTGGCACACTGAATAATTTTTTCGTTTTCAGGCAGATGGCATCTGGACTTACATGTATTTCTACTCTAAAAAGCAACGAATGAATATTCCCTGTTTTCATCTGAAGACTCGTAGGATTTCCTGTCTTACCAGGCAATATAACCCTAGTTAGACCATATCCTCTGCCTTCCACACTTTGTTGCATTCCATCTCCCATAAACTTCTATTCTAAATTTACTTCTGTTCTCAAGATATACACCATCCATGACCATTTTCTTGGTGGTCAGGATGAATCAATAAAATAAATATAGAAGGGTATCACTTAAAATACTTAATAACAATTATGGCACAGGCTCAATCTTATCGGAGTGGGGCAATAAAAAAATCAATGCCAGCTACATTTAACTGTATGGCCATATTGGTGCACACCAACTCAATATCAGTCTTAAAAATATACAATCTCATAGAAAACATGAGAATTAAAGAGAATCAATTCTGAAGACTGTATTTGTTTCCTAGGGCTGCTGTAACAAATTATCACATACTTGACAACAAAAACAAACAGAAATGTATTCTCTCCAGTTCTGGAGGCCAGAAGTCCTTAATCAAGGTGTTGGCAGGGATTAATTCCCTCTGGAGGCTCTACAGGAGAATCTATTCCATGCTTTTATTTTAACTTATGCTCGCAGCTCTTAATGATCCTTGGTTAAGGGATTCATACTTTCAACGTCGGCCAGAAAATTTACAAAGACTTTTCTGTGTGTGCCCAATTTCCCTCTTTTTTTTTTCCCTTAAAAGGTCACTAGTAAAAGCCTATCTTAAATTGAAGATAATCTCAAATTAATTACATCTGCAAACTCTCTAATTTAAAATGAGGTCACATTCATGGATATTGGGGTTTAGATGGACATTTTGTTTTGTGGGACACTATTCAACCCACTACAAAGAACATATATCCTGGGTGTTTTACATACAGCCAAATCTTAAATCTTAATTTTATCTGATAAGGCAAATATTATTCACTCTGTTTTTCATATGAGAACTCTAAAGCTTAAAGAAATGGAGTGCCCATTGTGTTAGACTGTATTGCCATAAAATAATACCTGAACCTGGGTAATTTATAAAGAGAGAAGATTTATTTTGACTCACAGTTCTGCAGGCTGCACAGGAAGTATGGCACCAGCATCTGTTCCTTGTGAGGGTACAGGAAGCTTACAATTATGGCAGAAGATGAAGGGGAGCAGGCACATCACATAGTGAGAGCAGGAGTGAGAGAAGTGGGAGAGGAAGTGACACACTCTTTTAGATAACCAGAACTCGTTAATTCAGTGTAAGAATGTACTCACTTTAACAAGGAGGGCACCAAGCCATTCATGAGGGATCTGCCCCAATGATCCAAACACCTCCTACCAGACCCAACATACAAAAGTGGAGATTACATTTCAACATGAGATTTATAGGGGACAAACACCCAAACTACATCATTCCATCCTTGGCCCTCGAAATCTCACATCTTTCTTACAAAGCAAAATGAAATCATGCCTTCCCAACAGTCTCCAAATGTCTTAAATCATTCCAGCATTAACTTAAAGTCCAAAGTCTTATTTGAGGTGCAAAGTAAGTTCCTTCCATTTATGAGCCTGTAAAATAAAAAATAAGATATTTACTTCCAAGATACAATAATGATATAAGAATTGGGTAAACATTCTGATATGGTTTGGCTGTTTCTCCATCCAAATCTCATCTTAAATTGTAGCTCCCATAATTCCCATATGTTATGGGAGGGACCTGGTAGGAGATAATTAAATCATGGGGGAAGTTTCCCCCTTACTGTTTTTGTGGTAGTGAATAAGTCTCACGAGATCTGATGATTTTATAATGAGAAATTCATTTCGTTTGATTTTCATTCTCTCTCTTGCCGCCACCATGTAAGAAGTGCCTTTCACTTTCATCTTCGGACATGATTGTGAGGCCTCCCTAACCTCGTGGAACTGAAAGTTCATTAAACCTCTTTCTTTTGTAAATGGACCAGTCTCTGTTTTTTTTTTTTTTATTAGCAGCATGAAAACAGACTAATATAGTAAATTGGTACCAATAGAGTGAACTACCGAACACCACTAGAACGATAACCAAAAATGTGGACGCAACTTTGGAACTGAGTAACAGGTAGAGGTTGAAACAGTTTGGAGAGCTTAGACTATGACAGGAAAATGAGGGAAAGTTTGCAACACCCTAGAGACTTGTTGAATGGCTTTGACCAAAATACTGATAATGATATGAACAATGAAATCCAGGCTGAGGTGGTCTCAAATAGAGATGAGGAACTTGTTGAGAACTAGAGCAAAGGTGACTCTTGTTATGTTTTAGAAAAAAGACTGGTGGCATTTGCCCCTACCCTAGAGATCTGTGGAACTTTGCACTTGAGGGAGATGATTTAGGGTATATGGCAGAAGAAATGTCTAAGCAGCAAAGCATTCAAGAGGTGACTTCCATGCTGTTAAAAACATTCAGTTTTAAAGGGGAAGCAGAGGATAAAAATTTGGAAAATTTGCAGCCTGATGATGCAATAGAAAAGAAAAACCCATTTTCTGTGAAATTCAATCTGGCTTCAGAAATTTGCATAAGTTACAGGGAGTCAAATGTTAATTGCACAATGGGAAAAATGTCTCCAAGGTGTGTCAGAGACCTTTTTGGCAGCCCCTCCCATCACAAGCCCAGCAACCTAGCAGGAAAAAATGGTCTCATGGACAGGCCTAGGGTCCTCTTGCTGAGTAGAGCCTAGGGACTTGGTATCCTGTGTCCCAGCTGCTCTAGCCACAGCCAAAAGTTGCCATGCTACAGCTCAGGTCATGGCTTCAGAGGGTGCAAGGCCCAAGCCTTGGCAGCTTCCACATGACATTGAGTCTGCAAGTGCACAGAAGTCAAGAATTGGGGTTTGGGAACCTCTGCCTAGATTTCAGAGGATGTATAGAAATACCTGGATATCCAGGCAGAAGTTTGCTGCAGGGGTGGAGCTCTCATGGATAACCTCTGCTAGAGCAGTGAGAAAGGGAAATGTGGGGTTGAAGACCCCACACAGAGTCCCCACAGGAACACTGCCTAGAGGAGCTGTGAGAAGAGGACTACCATCATCCAGACCCCAGAATGTTAGATCCACTGACAGCTTGCACAGTGTGCTTGGAAAAGCTGCAGACCCTCAATGCCAGCCTTTGAAAGCAGCCAGGATGAATGCTGTACTTTGCAAAACCATGGGAGCAGAACTGCTCAAGACTATAGGAACGCACCCCTTGCATCAGTATTCCTTGGATGTGAGACATGGAGTCAAAAGAGATCATTTTGGAGCTTTAAAATTTGACTGCCCTGCTGAATTTCAGACTTGCATGGAACCTATAGCCCCTTTGTTTTGGCCAATTTTTCCCACTGGGAAAGGGTATATTTGCCCAATGCCTGTATCCCCATTGTATCTTTATTACAGGCTTATAGGCAGAAAGGACTTGCCTTGTCTCAGATGAGACGTCGGACTGTGGACTTTTGAATTAATGCTGAAATGAGTTAAGACTTTGAGGGATAGATGGGAAGGCATGATTGCTTTTGAAATGTGAGGACATGAGATTTGGGAGGAACTATGGCAGAATGATATGGTTCGGCTGTTTCCCCACCCAAATCTCATCATACATTATAGCTCCCATAATTTCCACATGTTATGGGAGGGACCTGGTGGAGATATTTGAATCATGGGAGGTAGTTCTCCCATTCTTTTTTTGTGGTAGTGAATAAGTCTCATGAAATCTGGTGGCTTTATAAGGGGAACCCCTTTCACTTGGTTCTTATTCTGTCTCTTGCTGCCATATAAGAAGTGACTTTCACCTTCTATCATGATTGTGAGGCCTTCCTCGCCCTATGGAACTGTAAGTCCACTAAACCTCTTTCTTTCTTAAATTGCCCAGTCTCAGGTATGTCTTTATTAGCAGTGTGAAAACAGACTAATACATGTTCTCATCTCAAAAGGGAGAAATTGGCCAAAAGAAAGGGGCATCAAGCCACATACAGTTCTCTGAAACCCAGAAGGGAAGGCATTAAATTTTAAAGAAAGCACCAAAATAATCCTTGCCTCTGTGTACTGCATCCAGAGCACACTGGGATAAGGGGTGAGCTCCTGAGGCCTTGGGCCGCTCTGCCCCTGTGTCTTTGCAGGGGGAACCCCTGTGACTGTTTTCATGGTTTGGAGGTAAATGCTTGCAGCTTTTCTAGGCTGAAATTGCAGGCTGCTTTGGCTTTACCATGGAGTCTGGAGGGTGGCAGACCCATTCAGACAGCATCTTTAGGCAGTGCCATGCTGGAAACTCTGTGTGGGGCTCCACTTCCACATTTCCCCTCAGCACTGCCCTAGCAGAGACTCTCTGTGAGAGCTCTTCCCCTGAAGCGTGCTTTTGCCTGGGCACCCAGGCTTTCAGATACAACCTCTGAAATGTAGGTGGAGGCGCCAAACTTCCTTCAGTCTTGCATTCTGCATGCCAGCAGGCTTAACAACATGTGGAATCACCAAGGCCTATGGCTTGTGCTCTCTGGAGTGGCAACCCAAGCTTCACCTGAAATCCTTTGAGCCACAGCTGAAGCTGGAGCAGCCAGGATGCCGGCAGCAGTGTCTCAAGGATAAGCAGGACAATGGAGCCCTTGACTTGGCCCATGAAACCTTTCTTTCCTCTTAGACCTTGGTTTGGAAGGGGGACTGTGATGGCAGAACCTGTCTTCAAGATCTCTGAGATGCCCTGAAATCTTTTTCCCATTGTCTTCTATATTAGAACTTGGCTGCCTTTTAGTCATGCTAATCTCTCCAGCAAGTAGTTGCTCCACAGTCCACTTGAATTTCTCTCTTGAAAATGATCTTTTCTTCTCTATCACATGGCCAGATTGTGAGTTTTCCATCTTTTTTCACTCCACTTTCCTTTTAAATATAAGTTACAACTTCAAGTCATTTATTTGGTCCTACATTTGATTTAGGATGTAGAAGAAACAGGAAGACCAAACCTTGAATGGTTAGAAATTTCTTTTGCCAGACAACCAATTCATTACTCTTAAGTTCAAACTTCACAGATACTTAAGATGTGGACACAATGCAGCTAAGTGCTTTGCTAGAGTGTAACATGGGTAACTTTGGCCCCAGTTCCTAATAAAATCCTTACTTTCATCTGAGATGTCATCAGCCTGACCATCACTGTCTACATTTCTATCACCATTTTAGTCACAACCATTTAATAATTTCCTAAGAAGTTCCAAAGTTTCTCCTGTCTTTCTATCTTCTTTTGAGCCCTTCAAACTCTTCCAACCTCTGCCTGTTACCCATTTCTAAAGCTGCCTCCACATTTTTAGGTATCTTTATAGCAAAACTTCTCTCCTGGGTACCAATTTTCTGCATTAGTCCATTTGCATTGCTATAAAATAATACCGGAGATGGAACAATTTCTAAAGATAAGAGGTTTATTTTGACTTATGATTATGCAGGCTATACAGTGAGCATTGTGCTGGCATGTGTTCCTGGTGAGGACCTCAGGAAACTGGCAATCATGGCAGAAGATGAAGGGGGAGTGGGTTCATCATATGGTGAAAGTGGGAACAAAAATGGGGGAAAGTGTCATATGTTTTTAAACAACCAGATCTTGTGTGAACTCATTACCAGGAGTAGGGCACCAAGTCATTCATGGAAGATCCACTCCATGATCCAAACACCTCCTACCAGGCCTTGCCTCCAACATTGGGGATTATATTTTAACATGAGATTTGGAGGGGACACAGATCCAAAATATATCACCTATCAAAAGAGTAACTTAAAAATCTAGAATTAGAATTTAAGCTTTCTCTTTTATAACAAGCACAGCAACTGAGCAAGAAATAAAATCAGACTCATCTCATGATAAGCAGATAAAAGACAAATATTTTATTTTTTCTCTATTATGGTTTGATTTCAAAGATATATTAAATCTGATTATAAATTTATAAAATGTGTACAAGCAGGGGTATTCATTACTTTTTATTATTATTCATGCAGTTCAGAGTGTTAAAAGAAAAGATGGATGTTATTGAACATAATCATAGACAACTAGACAACTGAGTGGAGAGGATGATCAACATGAAGCCTGGCTGAGGAGAGTGAAGAGACGTGTGATGACAGAGAATAGGCCAGGCTTAGTGTGACATTTCTAGGTCGGCAGAACTAATATGGCCTGGCTCTGTGTCCCCAACTAAATCTCATCTTGAATTGTAATCCCCAAGTGTTGATGAAGGGACCTTGTGGGAGGAGATTAGATCATGAGGGTGGTCCCCGCATGCTATTTTCCTGATGTAAGTAAGTACTCATGAAATCTGATGGTTTTATAAGCGGCTCCCCCCTTCAATCTCTCTCATTTTTCTCTCTCCTGCCACCTTGTGGAGAAGGACATGTTTGCTTCCCCTTCCACTATGTTTGAGTTTCCCGAGGCTTCCACAACCCCGGGGAACTGTGAGTCAATTAAACCTCTTTTCTTTATAAATTACCTAGTCTCAGGTATATCTTTATTAACAGCATGAGAACAGACTAATATAGTAAATTGGTACTAGAAGTTGGGTGCTGCTTTAAAGATACCCCAAAATGTGCAAGTGACTTTGGAACTGGGTAACAGGAAGAGGTTGGGACACATTGGAGGGGTCAGAAGACGACTGGAAAATGTGGGAAAGTTTGGAATTCCTAGAGACTTGGAGGGCTCAGAAGACAGGAAGACATGGGAAAGTTTGGAACTTCATAGAGATTTGTTGAATGGCTTTGTGATGCCAAGAGTGATATGGACAATGAAGTCCTGGCTGAGGTGGTCTCAGATGGAGATGAGGAACTTTTTAGGAACTGGAGTAAAGGTCACTCTTGTTATGCAAAGAGACTGGTGGCATTTTGCCCCTACCCTAAAGGTCTGTGGAACTTTGAACTTGAGAGAGATGATTTAGGGTATCTGGTGGAAGAAATTTCTAAGCGGCAAAGCATTCAAGAGGAAGCAGAGCATGAAAGTTTGGAAAATTTGCAGCCTCATGATATGTTAGAAAAAAACATTTTCTGAGGAGAGATTCAAGCTCGCTGAAGAAATTTGCATAAGTAATGAGGAGCCAAATGACAATCATCAAGAAAATGGGGAAAATGTCTCCAGGGCATGTTACAGACCTTCATAGTAGCCCCTCCTATCACAGGCCAGGAGGTGTAAAAGGGAAAACTGGTTTCCCCCTGCTCTGTGCAGCCTTGGGACATAGTGCCTTGCATACCAGCTACTTCAGCTTCAGCCATGACTAAAAGCAGCCAATGTACAGCTCAGGCCATTGCGTCGAGGGTGCAAGCCCCAAGCCTTAGCAGCTTACAAGTGGTGTTGATCCTGTGGATGAACAGAAGTCAAAAATTGAGGTTTGGGAACTTTCGCCTAGATTTCAGAGGATGTATGGAAATGATATCTAAACAGAAGTTTGCAAGGGTGGAGTCCTCATGGAAAATCTCTGCTAGGTTAGTGCAAGAGGGGAATGCAGGGTTGGAGCTCCCACACAGTGTCCCACAACTAGCCACCATCCTCCAGTTCCCAGAATGGTAGATCCACCCACAGCTTGCACAGTGCACCTGGAAAAGCCACAGACACTAAATGCCAACTGTGAAAGCAGCTAGGGTCAGGGGCTTTACCCTGCAAAACCACAGGGATGGAGCTGCCCAAGGCTATGGGAACCCAACACTTGCATCAGTGTGACCTGGATGTGAGACATGGAGTCAAAGGAGATCATTTTGGAACTTTAAGGTTTAATAACTGCTGTAGTGCATTTCAGAATTTCATGGGGCTATAGCTCCTTTGTTTTGGTGAATTTCTCCCTTTTGGAATGGGTGTATTTACCTAATGCCTATAACCCTATTGTGTCTTGGACGTACCTAACTTGCTTTTGATTTTTCAGGCTCATAGGTGAATAAGACTCGCCTTGATTCAGATGAGACTATGGACTTTGACTTTTGGGTAAATGCTGAAATGAATAAAGACTTTGGGGAACTATTGAGAAGGCATAATTGTGTTTTGAAATGTGAGAAAGATGAGATTTGGGAGGGGCAGAATGATATGGTCTGGCTTTGTGTCCCCTTCCACATCTCATCTTGCATTGTAATCTGAATTGTAATCCACATGTGTTGGGGGAGGGACCTCATGGGAGGTAATTAGATGATGGGGTCAGTCCCCACATGCTAGTCTCATGACAGTAAGTTCTCATGAGATGTGATGGTTTTACAAGGGGCTTCCTTCTTCACTCTCTCATTCTTCTCTCTCGATGCCTTGTGAAGGATATATTTGCTTCCCTTTCCATCATGATTGTAAGTTTCCTGAGGCTTCCCAAGCCCTGCAGAACTGTAAGTCACTTAAACCTCTTTCCTTTATAAATTACCTAGTCTTGAGTATGTCTTTATCAGCAGCGTGAGAACAGACTAATACAAGAACTGTCCTCCCCAACATTGGCATTGGCTCCATCTCCATTTTCAGATATTGTCTCATTATCCTCTAGAAATTTTGACCATACATTTCATTAATGTGTCTAATTAATGTTTCTGAGTATTTTTTTCCTATTGTCCATTTTCTTTCCATCTTTTAGTTTTTTGGTAGCATAAGCAAGATATATGGGCTTTAAAAATAGTATGTAAGTGCATTATAAACATTATTTTTCCAATGGACATATCAAATGTCAATACAGTACTCTTAGTCTGTAGGATATACATATTAATTTTAAAACATAAGGCTCATGAACATTTTCTAAATAAGAGAAATACTTGAAATAATCTTTTGAAAACAAGGTTGAAACTATTAAAATTCCTGTGATAAAGAAGAATGATTTTCAAAGGCCTCCAGGTTAGCAATTCATTTTCTGCACAGAAACCATGTTTAATTTATAAATTAAAGAAAGTAAAAGTGGCTGCAGAAACAAATAATATTTGAATTTATTTGGAGCTCTCTAAATCCTCTTATGGAACTGGTTGGTTATAATATATGCACACAGGAGGAGGTCAATATAAATTATCTTATGATAAGTTTTGAATTTTTAAGGATAAGTTATTTTCTGAATTGGGCATTTTGTTTTCAAACATAATATTTTAGTAGTAGAATTTTTACAGTGGAAAAATATGTCAAAAATATGTACGTATTATTTTCAAGATTCTATTTATATCCTAGAAAATAATTAGTTATAAAACTTCAACAGTCCTGATTGAATTCAAGGTAGCAAAGCACTGAATAGAATAATAAATTAGTGTCTAAGCGTTTAGACCTCATAAAATGTATTTTGTGGCATTTAAATATTACACACATTGTTATTATATCTAATACAACTGACTAGAAATAAAGTAGGTAACTGATCATAGGAACACCAGACATATTATTTTTTATTCTGCCTGAAAAAGGTCTTAAGTTCCAAATATGCTCCCCTTTTCCAACTATAGCTGACAGTCCTACAATTGTATTTTTCAAATGTTTGTAGGAATCATGCATTTAATTCAGAGAGAAATAGTATGCTGACAAGTGTGGTACCTGATATCAATGCTAGGGTACTTTCCCATATTTTTAATCTCTATACTATCCTCTACTTCACACCTTGTACACACAAACTTACAGATGAGTATGTGTGCATACCCAACATGCATACACATACACACGCACGTTCTGCATAACTGATGAATGGTTAGATTTTTTGTCATTGTGGTCATCTGACCTCTGAGTGTGTCTTATGTCCTCTTCCTCCTCCTCTTCCTCCTTTTGCTTATGATGCTAAAACTGAAAGGAAACAATAAGGGTGTATTCGGGACATAGTTCTGCCATGCTTATGTTGAACGGCATATATTAAAGAATTGAAGCATGAAACTCTTAAGCTAAAAAAAATTCTTATGCCTGATATTGCTGCATCTAGTTTTCTTTTAAAAGGTATATTGGAATAAGTAAGAATTAAAGGTCCTTAGAACAAAAGACATTAATAAGAGTTCATGTTTGATAAATAGTGTCTTTTGTCCTACCTCAGGACAAGTTTTTTACCCAATTTATCCTTATGAAATGTCATAATAGTTATTACAAGACAAAATAGAATTCAGCTAGTATATATTTTATGAAACCAAGACTTGAAGAATACTATAAATTTCAAAATTTATACATTGGTTTTAAATGGCAGTTACTAACAAGATAGATTCCACAAATAGATTAGAAATCTAGATGACGGGGAAGAAATAGGGTAAAATAGTTCATGAATGCTCATATAGAAGTCAGATCTTTAAATAAAAGTACAAAGTAGACTTTATAGCTTAGCAGTGCAATTCCTTTTGCCCTAAGGTACCTTTCACTGAAATACTTAAACTACTACTGCTGTTTCGGGACAAGATTAAGATTGCTATCTGGGGCTAATTGCCAGGATGTAAGATCAAATTAATATGGTACAAAACTCATAGGCTCATCCAGTGTTACAAACTGGAACAAGTCATTTTAGAACTAATACAACCTAGCAATGTTTAACTGAATCAGAGTTTAGTAACATGAGCCAGCTCGACAACTTCCAGGGCAAAAGAGCCAATCATGAAATAACATTTACTAACTGAATGAGACAAAGGGAGAACAACCTATCAGGTGGGAAACATCACCACACGATTATTGCAAAACCACCACCTGGACTTACAGATCTAGGCCAACTGGGTAACCATTTTAAACACAATCTAAAATGTTAATATTGTGTCTCATTGTTCATTGATTCACTTGCAGCTGAAGGGCCAAACCAAATGAGAGGAAAATCGGAGACTATGTTTTAAAAGATCAATGTAGCCACTTTCTTGAACTGAATATCAAAAAATAAGACTCTTGTATTGAATATAAATTAGGTAAATACTGTGACAGTTAAAGCCTCTTTCCCCCTGCAGTTCACAATTCCTGCTTTTCTTTTAAGGTTGGCAAAGTATTTCCTTTGTTTCTGGCTAATCTGCAGTCCTTACTTCTATTTATGCTAAGCTCATATTCTTCGCTCACATCATGACACTAAACAGGAGATGATTTCTTAACAGAGATAAATATTATTTTTACTAAGGGAATTAAAACTGCAAAGCACCATCATACAAAACAATCAATATTAACAAAATAAAAAAGATAAAGTAAACAAGCAAGAAATAATTCAATTTTTTTACTTTTACAAAGCTCTTCAGAATTCTTATTTTCAAGCTGCTAGATAAAGCCAGGATAAATTAGAACCACTCTTCTTAATATTCACTTTATCTCCTAAATTGCATTTTGCCTAGAAAAAAGCTTAAATGTATCTTAAAATATTGTATTAAAGAATGATAAAAGAAATATCTGTTCCTGGGCCCCCTATAACTTACATCTAAAAAACAAATATTAGATATAGGTCTGTTCTCTTTGGTTAACGTTTTTAGAAAAACTAACCCATAAATCATGTCCATAACTTGTAGTTAAGAAAATGTAGCTGGATAGGAGATTTTCAGGGACTAATAGAGGAATTTGCTTAATTTTTACACATTTACAAACAATCTTTGGTCAATTAGCTTATGTGAAGTATTTTCTAGAAGGATGAAAGTAGTTGTGAGAAGCTGGTATCAATCCTCTTATGTCATACTTTACCAACATGACTTCAACAATTAATTGCCAAGCATTTTATTTAAATAGTGTTTCTATGTGAGTTGAACATTCAAGTGGCAGTTTTAAAATTCCATCTGTCGAATGCTTACTAGGTTGTCTGAGGGTCCTGTCAAGGTTTCTTTGATCTTTCATTCAGCAAGCATCAAGTACCTGCTTGGCTGTGAGGTAACTAGAAACAAGAATGTGCATGACAAGTGGTACGTGACTTCAAGGAGTGTAGTTTGACAGAAGACAAAAATATAAACCAATGATCATCATGATAAATGCATGGTAGCCTGCAAAATAGAAAGATATCAAAAAATTAAGATACAGATTTCCAAACCGTTGAATGTTATCCTTAATAGGTCGCTTACTACTTATCTAAGATCTCAAAGAAAATATATGGACAAAAGATATGGTCAACAAACAAGTAAAAAGCCAAACTGCTTCCACTTGAAGCTTTGATATAAAATGCCTTTTTAGATTTTGGCATGACTGGCCCACACAGAAACTTCTCTTTCTGAGGATAGTGACTAGCTTAAGGCTGAGAATCAAAGTGGACAAGATATTTCCTTTGGCCTATTTGTTTTAAAATATACACCTGGACTTCAGCCCTTTCTAGCCCTCCATGCTGGTGAATAAAAGACCTGTCCAAGAAGAGCCAGCAATCCATAAAGAAAATGCAAATAGAAAAGTAGGGTGAGGAAGTGTTTTGCCCCATGCCTTGCAAAGACCTGGTCTTTGGCTTTTGCCCTAGATACTAGCACTCTGAGGAAACAGGATCAATATCAGTTTGCTTACATTTTAGCATGGAAAGGAGGGTCTCAGTAGGCAGGTGATATTAATGCTGGACCTTCCCAGGTCTTCTAGGAAAAATGCCAGTCTATTAAGAGACCAAATCCACATGAAAAGATCATAGTACTTGTATAGTTTGGAGAAGCACTCCTATTTTGGGGGTAGAACAACACAAACTGAGAAAAAGGGAGAGCTGTGTACTTCCCTATGGGCTAATAGGTCATAACAGAGAAATATACAAAATGCTATGATGGTTTGGTTGGCAATGCAGGGTTAAAATGATCTTCCTGGAGAAGTCAGTAAAGGCTTCAACTAAGAGGAAAAGCTCCAAAATAGTAATCCCAAATATTCCTCATGACTGGATGTGTGTATCTGAGCAAACAGACCTGCTAATTAGAAACATCCCTGTATATCTATTTAGTGTTGTACTTTAATCTGCGTGTACAATAATTGTACTACTTTCAGATACATCCATTTGGGAACTAACGTTGCCCACAACAACTTTATCTGGATTATATTGATTTGTTGTACTGCCTTTTCCTTGGATGAACTTTGAGTGATTTGCATTTTTATTATAATATCCCCTGAGAATAGTAGTGAGTGCTGATTTGTGGAGACCCAAAATTATTCAAAACTGTTTTGGCATGATTGTGAATGAGACTGTAAAAACATTAGATACACTTGCCTCACCCTCTGATCCTGACACTGGACATGTCTGCATGTTAAAATGAAATGAGGATACATTGAAGGCACTAGACTTAGAACCAGGAAATCTCACTCACAACTTCTACACCTATAGATTTAGAAATAGAAAAATTATACCATTCTTCTATTAAGCTCAGTTTTCTGATTTGATTCTCTCTCACAAAATTATGATCATCAAACAAAAGAAATGCAAATGAAATTTTATGTTTGTATAAGCTAGTTTATTATTCATAGAATAGCATCCATGACATTATCACTTTCTTCCTGAGTTCAGTTTTTGGAATTATATGTATAAAGTTAATGGAAATTTTACAAGTTAGATGAAAGGTGGAACTAAGGCAGAGAATTTGGATACAGATGGGTAAGATAATAAATATATTCAGCCTAAGAATTCTTCACTAAAATATTAAGTGCAGTCCTGTACTTTACCTCTAAAAAATGAAAGTAAGAAGAAAGCAAAGTAGTAAAATTTATAATAACATATTCACAATCTTTAATAAAACAAAAACATTTCCATACAGTGAACTTTGGCTTTGAAACCAATTGTATTTTATTCACAGATTTCTAAAAAATTAATAGACATTAAAGGAGAGAATTGTGTTTTAATACAGTAGGAATATCTACTGCAAATGGAACAAAGATCTATAGGCATGCAGTAGTTATACAATAATACACATATGTCAAAACTATTAAATGAATCTGTTTCTTTTCCTACTTATAATAAAAACTGATAGTGGTTCTTTTCAGCCTGATTTTTGCTTTAAAGAGGATATTCTTTATCCGTTAAATAAAAATTAAAATTAAATAAAAAATGTAAATAGAATTATCCACTTGTTATAATCTACATTTTAAATCTTGTTAATATACAAAAAACATAACCAGGTTTTAATTATGGCATATAAGTTTGAGAGCTATTTGCTGCATAATTATGAGTAATTCTATTTTTTTCACCAAATGTAAGTCATTAACAATTATCCCCCCTTACTCTCAGTTAAATTCAATATAAAACACTAAAATGTCTTAGATGTATAAATATACCCCAATATCAACTCCTTCTTATTACAGATAACATCAAAGTGAAGTATTAGTAGTTAACATGACAAATATCTAAATAAACCATGTATGATATACAATATATCTAAGTTGTTCATTTTTAGCATTCTCAGGTCCCCCCTCTTTCTCTCTCTCTACTTTTCAGTCTCTCTCTGTGTGTGTATAAATAACATGTATTATACTTAATACATATATATTATATTTACATAGTAAACATATTGGAAATGTAAATATGATATAAATAGAAAATAAAGTATATTTTATATATTTATATCTCAAAGATTTAAATACAAATAAGAACATATATTTTAAAATTATAACTTGGATTTTCAATTAATAGGAACAGAATGACTAACAGTTTTCAGTTCATATTTCATCTGTTTACTCAATTTACTGCCAATATAAGTATTGAATAAAAAATTATTTCAGGATAGGATTAAACAATGATTAGAAAGAGGTGATTGACGTGTGCATATTTAGAAACATTATGTCCTCCTAGTGAACTGATCAGTGTAATGTTCCTCTTTGTCTCTGGTAATTTTCTTTGCTCTGAAGTCTATTTTATCTGATATTATTATAGTCACTCATGCTTTATTAATGTTTGCATGTATATCTTTTTTCAATTGTTTTCACTTTTAATATACATACATCATTGAATTTGAAGTGAATTTCTGATAAACAGCATGTATTTGGGTCATTTGTCGCAAATAACATAATTTATTTCTTTTTTAAGGTTGAATAGTATTGTATATATGGCTCCAATTATATTTGTATTGAATGATGCAATTCTAGGTAGTGCTACCTTGACTTTGTCAATAGGAATGCTAACAGCATGAAACTGACTTAACCTGGGTACAACTTTTGATGGCAGTCTATAAAACTTGTATCATTAAACACTGTTGATCATGGTTAAAGCAAATCATCTTTTTTGTTCTCTAAATCTCTACTGTGGCTCAAGTTATTATTGGCTCTCTCTTAGTAGAATAGTAAGTGATATGGTTTGGCCATTTGTCCCCACCCAAATCTCATCTCGAATTGTAATCCCCACTTGTCAGGGAGAGACCTGGTGGGAGGTGATTGGACCATGGGGGCAGTTTTTCCCATGCTGTCATCGTGATAGCAAGTGAGTTCTCATGAGATCTTATGGTTTATAAGTGGCAATTTCCCCTGCACTTGTCTCTCTCTCCTGCCACCTTGTGAAGAGGTACCTGCCTCCCCTTCCCCTTCTTCCATGATTGTAAGTTTCCTGAGGCCTCCCCAGCACATGCAAAATTGTGAACCAATTAAACCTCTTTTCTCTATAATTACCCATTCTTGGTTAGTATCTTTATAGCGGTGTGAAAACTGACTAATATAGTAAGAAGAACAATTACAGAAGGGAAATAGTGTATAAAACTTTGGTAATGGCAAGCAAACCTGAGAATAATTTATCTGTTTATGTACTTTGTCCTGATCTAGGTTTTAAAGATATGATACATTCAAAGATGGGACAAGACCATGACATCATGCTGAGTTTAGTACTGAAAGTGGTTAGTATTTATTCAATATTTTTGTATTAGAGGTTACTCTATGCCAGGCTTTTTAAAGGTGCGAAATATTCCCAAAGAAATAAGAAAAAGGAATGTTATCAAACTTCACAAACTTTAAAGACAAATAGAGGGAACATATAAACATATATTTGCAAATATAGGGTGAATGGATTTGTAATAAGCAAATGTGCAAATCATACTGGGTAATAAAATCCACAAACGGACATCTCTACTTGAGGTTGGGACACATGGTTGCAAGGGATCACACAATCTATTACCTTTAGAGATTTTTCAACAGGCCAATGGAAACAAGAAAATGAATTTTTCTAGGCAATGCCAAATCACTGGCATCATGCTCATTATACTTATAGTGATGTTTTTTAGAGGAGCTGGCATTCGCAGCAATACTTTTCAAAGGGAAGAAAGTTTACATTCGGTCTAGGTCACTGGTTTCCAACTGTGATGAAAATATTTAATTTCAAGTGTTAAAAGAGAAAATTCAAACCATTTTTAAACATTATTTTCTCTTCCAAAGTTATTGTACATTTCAGATGCCAAGGAACTACGACTCAGAAGATGATACGTTTCGGAAAAATCACAGTTATTAATGATAGAAAGAAGATCAAATCTTAGGGAAGTTGACATATTTAGATCTCAAATGGAAATAGCATTTAGCATTATAGTAGAACTAAGGTTCAGGAGGAGATATAAGTCAAGAGAATGCTATCACTGAGAAAAATAAGGTGACACACAACATGTGAACGTGACTCAATGATTTGTGAAAAATCAATAAACAAAAAATTGCCTGTCTTACAAAAAAATGTAAGAGGTGCAAATGAAATAAAAATTTCTGGCTGGGCACGGTGGCTCATGCCTGTAATCCCAGCACTTTGGGAGGCTGAGGCGGGTGGATCGCCTGAGGTCAGTTCTAGACCAGCCTGGCCAACATGGTGAAACCCTGTCTCTACTAAAAATACAAAAATTAGCCTGGCATGGTGGCAGGTGCCTGTAATCCCAGCTGCTCGGGAGGCTGAGGCAGAAGAATCACTTGAACCTGGGAGGCCAGAGGTTGCAGTGAGCAGAGATGGTGCCATTGCACTCTAGCTTGGGCGACAAGAGTGAGACTATGTCTCAAAAAAAAAAAAAAATTCTATTGTAGCCATATTTGTCCAGGTAAATAATACTCACAGATTTTGCTGACTTTTCCTCAAAGGCTATTCTTGTGGAGCTGCACCCACATGCATGTATACACACACACAAACACCCAGCAACACACATTTTCCTTTGTTTGCAAAATTGTTCTTTCTGCCTCCAAGTGAAAATTATCTTCCACCATATTAATTGTATTAAATTTATGACCACAAACCTGTGTTGGATTTTTCTCATCTAAGCATTAATTAAACATTTGTTGATTTTTAAAGATTATGTCACATGTATTAATAAGCTGTCCTGTACCTATCCCTATGCTTTGCTCTGTAGGGACTATAAAAACTATGTACTTTCCTTCTCTCCCTTTTTTTCATTTCTTCCCCTCTTTCTTTTTCTCTGTTTTACTTTCCTCACTTTTATGAGTATGAAATAATATAACCTATGGGAAGATCTTTTTCTCCAAGATTATTTTTAAAGATACCATTATGTTTGGCTATGTATTCACAGTTGATTTGACAATTTAACTCATTCTTAGACAAATAATTTGTACTTGGCCATTGTCATGAGATGCATGTTTGTGCCTTCCCTTCCAAATTCATATATTGAAACCCAAACCCCAATATGATGGTACTTGGAGATGGGGCCTTTGGCAGGTGATCAGGCCATGAGAATGGAACTTCCATGAATGGGATTAGTGCCTTATAAAAGATATACCAGAGAATTTTCTTGTTCTTTCACAAAATGAGAGGATACAAGAAGTCAGCAATCTGTATCCTGCACAACCCCCCACCCTTATCCTGGCACCCTGTTCTTGGACTTCCAGCCTCTCAAACTGTGAGAAATAAATTTCTGCCTTACTGTAAGCAACTCATGCTATGGTACTTTGTAGTAACAGCCTGAATTCATAGACAGACATTAAACTAATATTTGAAAATGGCAAATGCAAGTTTAAAATTATGCATATTGATAATTAATGGAAAAATTTATATAAAATACATACTTTTAGGAAGTCTGTGTTATAGAACATTTTTATGCCCAAGAGATGGTTTAAGAAATAATCAAGTAGTTATTACAATATTAAAGCTATGACTAAATTTTAGAGTTAGCTATTTTTAAGAATATGCTAAATAGTTAATGGAAAAATTAAGAACCCAGTGAGAAAGTTACTAATGATCTCCAAAGGCATTTCCTAGAAAATTTGTTACCAATTTACTTTATCCGGAGAGGTTTACTTTGAGGGATTGTTTTTGTTTTTTACTGCTACATAATAAATTATTACAAATTTAGAGGCTGAAAACAACACCCATTTATGATCTCAGTTTCTCTTGGTTAAAAGTCCAGGTATGAGTAAACTGTGTCTTCTGCTCAGGATGTCACTAGGTTGAAACGACAGTGTCTGCCACAGATTGACATCATTTTCCAAGCTTACTTGTCAGCAGCATTCAGTTCCTTATGATTGCAGATTGAGGCCCTCAGCTTCTAGAGGCTGTCAATCATTTTACATCACATGGCCCTCTCCACAACATTGTGGCTTGCTTCCTAAAGACCAACAGGAAATCTCCATCTTTGAATCTCTTCAGTCAGCTGAGACAGTCTTACATAAAGTAATGAACTCAAAGGAGTAACTGTCCCATCAAGTTTACCATATTGCATTGTCTAGAAGCAAGTCACACCTCTCTACACTCAAGGTCAGGAGATTCCACAAACGCATGGGCACTAGGGGAAAAAACGTTGGGCCACCTTAGAATTCTACCAGCCATGAGTACTTTGCTATGGTATTCACAGTCTGTTTATCCTCATCCCCAGTTTCCACTAGGACACCTCTAATTGCAAGGAAAAATACAAGCATCTAAAAGTGACTTTAAAGAAAGGGCTTGTTTTTTCTTTTTTGTTCCAAAGTTTTTTCTATTTTGAGGTGAAATTTACTTAACATAAAATTAACTGTTTTAAAGTGTACAATTCAGTGGCATTTAGTGCATTCACAATGGTGTGCAACCACCACCTCTCTCTAGTTTCAAACCTATTTCAATAACTCAGAAAAGCATCGTGTATCCATTAAGTAATCACTCTCCATTCCCCCCATTCCCATCCTCTGGGAATCATTAGTTTGTTTTCTGTTTTTGAATTTTCTTATCCTGAATATTTCATATAAAAGGAATTACACAATATGTGTTTGTTTGTGCCTGGATTTTTTCACCTAACTTAACATTTTTGAGGTTCATCCATGTAGTGACACATATCTGTACGTTGTTCCTTTTAATGGCTTATTTTCATATCACACTGGAAGCTGGCTATTGCAAGATCGGTTATTACAGAAATCTAGTGTTGTCATCAAGGGCCCAGGTTCTTTCCAGTTTTCTGACGTTTTGATATGGTGACTTTCAACTCCAGGCTTGACCGTCCTTGTAAAAAGATAGTTGCTACAGCTCTTGATATCATGCTCCTGTACAAATGCATCTGAAGGCAAAGCAAAAGGAGAATTTCTCCTCCTACTTTTTTGTAACTGGGGAGGCAAACGATTTCCCAAAAGCCTCAGAGAGCAAAGTTTTTCTCCCTCCACCTCCTGAGAAAGTCCTTCCTCCTAAATCACTCAGTGACAAAGAGAAATTAGAATTCTCCTATTGTTTGCAAATAATATAATTCATTTTCTTGTGGTGGGGAGAGATCATCTTCCAAATATACTGCTGCCCCACATGATAAAAACTAACCATCTGTTAAAATGTAAGAAAGGAATGGTTGTTGCGTAGGCAAATAGCTGTGCCTGCCTAACATTCTTTATTAAAAAAATACTTTTAAAACATTTTAGTAATAATAAAAGCAGCACATACTTTATATATATTAAAAAAACAGTTACTCTTCTGGCATATTTTTAGAGGCAATCTAAACTAGTAGAAGCACGGAGTGAGAGCTATCTGGGTTATAATTCAGGTCCTTCACTCCAAACTGAGACAGATTTCTCATTGATATATTGGGAGACGAAGAGACTTGCATAAGGAATAGGAGACTGTTTTAACCTCAAGCTAAGGAGAATCTGCTCCAGTGGTCAGACACTTCATTCCCAGAGTACAGAAGAAGAGGGAAGAAGTGCTATCTTAAGAATTGTCTTTTTACATTACAAATCCTTACTCTGCTAGCGCAAACCTGGGAATATCTTCTAAATTCATTAAAAATATGTCTTTAAAGAGCTGTCGTTGAACTAGAGCTTCACAAGCAAGTGTTCTTTCAGCACTGAAAAGTTGAGAATGTTGCCCTGGGCCTTCCAGGTGTGACGAATCTCAGAGACTTTTCTGGAAGGAATAAGAATCTTTAGGTTTAGTTCTAGGCATTTTTAATGCTGTGAACAATAATGTCTTCCAAGAGAAACCATTGTCAGCATGAAGAGTGGATTGAAGCTATCTCAGGCACCAATGGCCTCCACGGGGCGGTGGGAGGAGAAAAAAGAGCCACTAATGTTGCCGCCAAAGCACTTCATGGGAGCCACTGTGGATGGAGGTGGTAGTGAGAGCCTGTTTGCGAGGTGAAGATGGGCCTCATTTCCTCTTTAGTCTATCCAGGGCCAGTCACCATGAGGGAGAATACATCATGTCTAAATGCTTGATCAAGCATAGATGGGGGGTGAAGAGAATCTGGGGATTTGGTTAATTATACATTTTAATAAAAAGAGAAATTTAAAACAGTGTGGTATAAATCCCAGTGCAATTGGAAACTCAGAAATTCCAACTGGGGACTTAAAACATCCATATGAACCATAAAAACTTTTAATATATTATTGGATAGGACAATGTATCTTCAGAACACTGGATGAAACACATGTAAATAACCAGTTTATATGTATCATAGGAACAAGTTTTCATAAGTCTTATGGTAATATTAAAATGTCATTGGTAATTTGTCCACATTTATATCTCACCTGAAATTCTTACTCATATTTATATCAGTTGTGTTAAAACTATTTTTAGAGAAAATGTCTAGCCAAGCACTTTGTCCATTTTTAAATTGGGTTATTTGTTTTTAAGCAATTGAGTTACAGGAGTTTGTTATACATTTTTATGCCAACTATCAGATAAATGGTTTACAGATATTTTCCCTTCCTCTAGGTTGCCTTTTCACTTATTTGTTTCTATTGCCGTGCCGAGCTTTGTACTTTATCTAACATGTCTTGTCTATTTTTGCTTTTGCTGCATGTGCTGTTGATGTCTTATCCAAGAAATCATTGCCAAGATTGATGTTATGAAACTTTTCTTCTATGTTTTCTTCTAAAAGTTTTATGATTTCAGGTCTTACATTCAAATCTTTAATCTATATTGAGTTAATTTTTGTGTGCAGGATAAGATAGAGGTCCAATTTTATTCTTCTACATATAGCCATTGTGTATGTGAGTAGGTGATCAACATCATTGATCATCAGGGAAATGTAACTTATAACTAGAATGAGATACCACTGCGTACTTGTTAATATGGCTATTATTGAAAAAACAAAAGATAATAAATGTTGGCAAAGACGTGGAGAAATTGGCACAATTGCGCACCATTGGTAGAATATAAAATAGTATGGAACCAGTATGAAATTTTCTCAAAGTTAAAAATAGAACTACCATATGATGTGGCAATCTGACTACTGGGTATATATCCAAAGAAAATGAAAACAGGAACATAAATATCTGCACTCCTATATTCATTGCAGTGCTATTTACAATAGCCAAATATATAATAAAAACAACCCAAATGTCCAACAACAGATGAATGGATAAATAAAATGTAATATATACATACAATGAAATTTTATTCAATCTTAAAAAGCAAGGAAATCTTATCATTTATGATACCATGGATGAACCTAGAAGACATTATGCTGAGTGAAATATGCCAGCCTCAGAAAAAAAAAATAATGTGATTCTGCTTATATAAGTTATCTAAAATAGTCAAATGCTTAGAAGCAGAGATTAGAATGGTAGTTGCCAGGGGCTGGGGGGAAGGAAAATGGGGCATTGTTCCGTAGGCATAAGTTTCAGTTAAGCAAGACAAATTCTAGAGATCTACTGTACAATATATTACCTATAGTTAGCATCACTACTTAATGTTTACTTGAAAATTTATTAAAAGAGTAGATCTCACGTTAAGCATTCTTAAGATACACACACACACACACACACACACACACGGCAGAAAGAAAGTTTTAGACGTGATGAATATGTTTATTAGTTTGATTGTGGTGATACTATCATGATTGTATGCAGGTATCCAAACTCATCAAATTAGATACATTAAACATTTACATTTTTTGAGATATAATATTAAGTTATATCTCAATAAAGCTGTTAAAAATAATTTTTAACTGTAATGGTAGTATCCTTTCCAAAAGAAAGCACAGAAATATAAAAATTAAATAAATTAACTTCAAAAAGCTACTTTGGAAACATAGTATAAAAAGATTCAAGGAAATATACATTTTCCTCTTTGTACGTGACTCTAGAATAAGCTGTAGGTTTACTGATGTCTGTATATTTTTGTTTAAATAAATAAATATTTTTTGTTTACTTTGACTTGTAGAAATTTAAGATTATAATATAATAATAAATTCTGGAAATGTTTCAGCTCTGTTTCAAGCTAGGTGTTTTTAATATTGTCCTGAAAATTGTTCTTTGCCATCACGTGCATTTTTCCTTCATGTTTACAGTAAGTAGACATAGCTTCTGACTCCCCAAATTTCGTATCTCTTGCTCTTCTAAATAATTCTGGATAATGAGATATAGTATTGCTAGGAAGCAGTGTATTCTCATGCTGTGGAATTGTCGTGAGAATACCCTGTCTGAAATACTTTTCTGCCTTTCCAATGCTCAGAATAATGCCTAAGGAAATTTACTTTTATAAAGTGAACTTTAGATGCAATTCTCATACTCTTGAATAATATGCAGTATGTATGCATAATTCAGTTTTGGTAGTCTGTATAAAGATGCCTACGAGGAAGAAAAAATAACAAAATTTGGATGACTCACATTGTCACTCTTGGTAATCAGGAAAAATCAGATGCACTGAGCTTGGCCTGAAAGACATGATAATTTTTGTGTGTGCAAAGATATTCTTTTATGTTGCATAGTCATTATTGTCATCATCATCATATTGCCCACCACTGGAATTTGAGCACTTTGTGGGGAGGGGCACTTGGATAAAAAATATCAAGTCTGATGACTCCAACTCCCATATTGATTCTAATCTTGTTGCCTATAATAATTAGATAATTTTATCAAATAGCCAACAGAATTATCTTTCAAATTACTCATAAAATGTTTTAAGATTTCCTTTTGAATATACAAATTTTACTTTTCCTGTGTTTAAGCCTGACATGGTGCAAATAAAATCGATAATAATAGATTTCAATACTGAATCTCTTTCAAATGAACTGAAAAACACATTCCTGGAATCAATAATTTGAAAACTAATTTCCAGTCTCTGAAGGAGGTGAAAAGCCTGGAGAACGTTGTTATAAAATTTTACTCTTCTGGTGAAGCCAAAATTTGAGATTTGATCAATAGAAATCTTTTAAAAACAAATCATGTCATACATTCCCTTCATGAGCTTTGTGGAATCTAACTGCAATAGCTTCAAAAAATGCTTTATTACTTTTATTAGTAGTGTAGAGAACGTTGTGGGTAAACATACAATACATTGTAGGGAGAGATAGTTGTTTTCTAAGATGTTTATTAGGTCAAGTTGGTTAACAGTGTTGTTCAGATCCTCAATATTCTTAATGGTTTCTAACTACTTGTTGTAGCAATTACTGAAGAATAATTAAATTTCCAACTACAATTTTACATATTTCTCATTCACCCTTTTATTTTTTGCTTCATGTAACTTGAAAATCTATTATTAGGTATATTCACGTTAGGACTGGTACATTTGAAGAATTAACACTTTTATCTTTATCTTCATCTATTAATAACCCTTTTCTTGAATTCTACTTTGCCTATTTGTATAGCCAAATCAGCTTTCCTTGTCTTAAGTGTTTGCATGTCAGATCTCTTTCAATCTTTCTAATTAAGCCTATTTGTGTCTTTCTTTTTAAATTTAATGTTGTAAACAAAATTGCTTTTGTTTCTAATCTTGCTTTTTGAATCTAATCTGAAAATCTGACTTTCAATTTTAATACTTTTTCTTCTTACATTTAATGAAATCATAGATTTTGTTGGATTTAACTATCATCTTTAAAAACAAATTATCTTAATTTGTTTCTTTGTATTCTCTTTCTTGTTTCCTGCTTTCTCTTTCATGTTTCAAAGATTTTAAATAACCCATTAGCTTTCTTCTATTCACATCTTAGCTGCACTTCTTTGTACTATTATTAGTGCTCTAAGAATTATAGAATGCATCCACAACTTACGACATTCTATTTATAGTCACCTTGTTTTGTTTTCTTTTGTTTTGAGACAGGGTTTCACTTTGTCACCTAGGCTGGAGTACAGTGGTATGACCACAGCTCACTGCAGCCTCGACCTCCCAGGCTCAAGTCATCCTCTCACCCCATGAGTAGCTGAGACCACAGTGTGTGCCACCATGCCCAGCTAATATTTATTTTTATTTTTATTTTTGTAGAAATAGAGTCTCATTATGTTGCCTAGGCTGGTCTCAAACACCTGGGCTCAAACTGTCCTCTTAATTTTTTAAAAACTAAAAAGCAAAATATACCTTCTGAAGCTCTTCAATCTAGTTTGAGTTTTCATATAATATTTTCTTCAACTTTGTCTTGTGTGTGTTGTTTAGCTCTGCTGGTGGCTTATTGTATAAGTCTGTTCTCATGCTGCTAATAAAGACAATAAAGACATACCTGAGGCTGAGTAATTTATAAAGGAAAGAGATTTAATTGACTCACAGTTCCACATGGCTGGGGTGGCCTCACAATCATGGAAAAAGATGAAGGAAGAGCAAAGGGATATCTTACATGGTGGCAAGCAAGAGAGCACGTGCAGGTGAACTCTCCTTTATAAAACCATCAGATCTTGTGGGACTTACTATCACAAGAACAGCATGGGAAAGACCCACCGCCATGATTCAATTACTGCCCACCAGGTCCCTCCTATGACACATGGGAATTATGGGAGCTAAAATTCAAGATGAGATTTGGGTGGGGACACAGCCAAATCATATCACTAATTATCTCAGCTTTTATCAGATAATTTATTTAAATAAACTTATTTGTGAAGAACATATTTATTGGATGTAAAATCTGCATTGTCATTTTAAAAACCATTTGAAATAGAGCATTATATTGTTCTCGACCCTCATTGTTTCTATTGCAGACAGATCATAATTCTTTCATTGTTCCTCAACATATAATGAGTTTTATTTCTTAGGTTGCCTTAAAAATTTTCCTTTTTTTTGTGTTTAGTACTTTAACTATTATATGGTTAGGTGTGGTTTTTCTTTTATGCATGTTGCCAGGGTTTTATCAAGATTTATTTTTATCTGTAGACTGATGTTCTTCATCAAATTAGAAGAAAATTTGATCATTTTTTAAAATACATTTTTATACTCTATTCTCAATCTAGTCTCCTTCTAGGTCTCTAATTATCTATATGTTAGTTTGTATGATATTATTCCACAGGGCACTAAAGTTCAGTTTATTTTCTTTAATCTTTTAATTAATTTATTTATTTTTTGTTTTTCAATTTGAATTCTTTCCATTGATATTTTCTGAAGAAGTACATGGAATCTTTCTTCTGTAGTACCCATTCTGTTGCTTGGGCATCCAGTATTTTTTCTAAATTTTATATGTTATACTTTGAATTTGCATAATTTTGAGTCAATCTTTTTTTTACATATTCATTGCTTTACCAAGACTCCTATATGCTTTAGTTCAGGTCCTTGAGAAGCAGAGACCAAGATGAGATTAGACATGCAAAGGTTGACTGGGGAATGCCACTAAAGAAACTGGGAAGCCAACCAAA
Organism: Symphalangus syndactylus; assembly: GCF_028878055.3. NCBI lineage: Eukaryota > Metazoa > Chordata > Mammalia > Primates > Hylobatidae > Symphalangus > Symphalangus syndactylus. The sequence continues at coordinate 108,799,300 of NC_072428.2, forward strand.
GAGCCATCAAACCACAATGGAGATCTGACTCCTGCAAAAGATAGAAAGAAGGAACCTAGGTAGATGTTGATGGCATGCTCTTATAAACACATTTTGATGTATTCTCAAGACAAAATCTCCCATCAAATAGGTACCGTGTCTCCTAGAAATACATCTGTAATAATATCTCTGACATGCTCAGATCCTCGGTCCAGGTGGGTTCATTCTTGGGTCTCCAAGTGACTTGCTCAGGTGCTTTGAGTGGGCAGGTCTTCCAGTTACTGGGCAGCTGGTGGAGTGAGAAATGGCAGTCAGTGGTGGGACAACCATCTGACTCCCAAGTGATCTGTGCTGGTGTTGGTGAAAGCTGTGATGGGCCAGATGGGCCAGTCCCCAGGCACACAGGTGGCATGTGCAGGTGGGTTCCAGCTGTGATGGGAATAGTAGGTTGGATAGGCCTGCGCTTAGGCCCCTTGCGAGGGCTACTTGGGTGTCAATGGTAGTGTATGGGGCTGGGTGACCTCCTGGCCCCCAGATGGCATACTAAGGTACCAGTGGGCATGCAGCTGAACCAGGCAGACCTGACCTCAGGCTCCTGGGTGGTGCGTGCAGGCGCTGCCTGTTGTAGGTGGAGACTGTTCTTCTGCTGGAGGCAGTGAGGTCACCGCCTGTGCATCAGCCCTGACAGCAGCAGCCAACTGTGGTGGTGGCTGCAGGTAGGGTCTATCAATGTGGCTCTAGGAAGGTGAAGATACAGAGGCTGTTAGGCCCCAGCACAAAATGCAGTCTGGTGTGGTCTGGGCTCTCAAAATGGCACCTTGCTGTAGCTGCTTAAGACTTGTGGTGTGTGGGACTCAGCGTGATCTCCCTCTCTGAATCAATGCCATCATAGTCTCCAGGAAGCTTCCTGTATTAGTCTCAGGGCCCACCAGGGCTGAGGGGCTCTCCTGTCATTTCCAAAGTCCATAGTGGGAATGTGGACCACTGGGGGACTCTCACTCACCCTTTTCCTGCGTTGGAGACCCTCTCCAGGCTCCCAGCCCATACTGGTGGAGCAGCACAGAAATCTCTCCTCTATCCTTCATTTAGTTGTTTTCTGTCACTTCTCTATTGAATTCCAGTGTTCTCTCATAAATGATCTATTTGAAGTGTAATTACCCATTTGCTATTTTGATTCTTCTGTAACAGATGCCTGTAGTCAGTCATCTTGAAGCCCTTTTCTTGAGTCACTGCACTCTTGGTAGTTTAAAACTTCTTTAAAACATTATTTAAATAATTTACTTATTTAAAAAATAGTGGATGATTGCTATATTATAAACTGGAGATATTTGCCTGTTATGGGCAGCAGAGAAAATGAGGTGAAATTGAAGTGGGAGGTGGAGTCAGAGAAAAAATCCTTTATAAAATGAGATTTCCTAGTGCATGTTTACATGACTACGGAAACACCCAGTAGAAAGGAAGAGAGTAATGACTGGGAAAGAGAGAAAGCAATGGCACAAATCTGAAAGGGCACAAAGAGCAAAGTCCATCAGAGAACAAGAAAGAAGAGATATTAACACAATAAGAACTCAGTAAATGTAGACAAATGAATGAGTAAATGAACCAATAAATGCCCTTTAGCAATCCCACTGGATGTCCTGTATTTATTCGCCTTTTCCATTCTCCAAAACAATTAAATCTTGGACCACTTTTCCCACTTTTATAAATTCATTATCTTCTCTTTCTTTTAAAGCAGAGAATATTGACTTGCTGTTGTTGCTTAGGACCCCGGCGTGTGTGGGACCCAGCGTGAGCTCTCTTTCTGGAGCAATGCCATTGCAAGGTCTTTAGGCAGCTCCTTATGTTAGTCTCAGGGCCTGTGAAGGCTGAGAGACTCTCCAGTGGCTAAACTTGTCAGAGTTCACAGTGGAATACGAACCACTTTAGGTCTGTCACTTACCCTTTATTTGCAGTGAGACGCCATCTCCAGGCTTCTTACTTTCCCCTCCTCCCTTACTCTAGGTATTTCCTGACACTTACATGTTCAATTCCAGTGTTCTCTCTTAGATGATCTATTTGAGGTGCCGTTACCTATTTGCTATTTGGCTTCTTTTTGTGTGTACCAAAATGAGTACCAGCTGCCTCTCGTCAGCCATCTTGAAGCCCCTCCTTGTCTTTTTATTTTTGGGTTATCACAGTTCTGTATGTATTTTAGATAAAAGTCCCTCATCAGGTATGTAATTTACAAATATTTTCTCCTTTCCTGAGTGTTATGTTTTCACTTTCTTCATGGTGTTCCTTCAAGCACCAGAAAGTTTTAAATTTTGATAAAGTAAAAATCTGTTTTCCTTTTGTTGCTCCTGCTTTTATTGTCATAGCTAAGCATCTTTTGCCAAATTTCAGGTTATGGAGATTTACCCTTATGTTTTATTTTAGGGATTTTATAGTTTTAGTTATTACATGTAGGCCTTTGGTGCATTTGAGTTAATCTTTATATATAGTGTGAGATCACTTTATTCTTTTGAATGTTTCTGTTCAGTTGTTCCACTATATTTGGTTTATCCTTCCCTGTGCTGTGGTCTGGAAAGTTCCACCAGGAAAAAGCTAGTGTGACTGTAGTGCTACCTTTGTGTTTACCTTTACTTTTACTGTCTCTTTTGCTGTCCTTAGTCCAATGCATGAGTAGAGATGCCCATTATATTTTGTCTAACTTTACAATTATTCACTGTAAAGAAGAAGTCCAAAACAAGATACTTGGTCATGGTCTCCCATGCAATTTTTAAATGTCTATATCTATAATATTCTAAAGAGAATGAAAGTTTGTTTTTTTCAGATTTTGGTTAGGCAGATGAGGCAGTTTACATAAATAATATTAAGGCAGTTTTCTGAAAAACAAACAACAACAACCACCACAAAAACCAACACTGGAATTTGTGAGAATGGAAATAGATAGGGTTGACGTCAAACAAAGTATAGTCAAATGGGCATGTCTCCACTATCAAGAGAAGGGGACTCACAAAATCGAAGTGATGTGATCATCTCAGGGATTATTGACTAGATGATCCCTGATGAGAATGGTCACCAAAGTTAAATCTTGTTAAAAATACAGGAGTGTATAAGAAGCAGCTGCTATAGGGGCCACTTAGGTGAACAAGAAAATGCATTTAAAAAATAAGAAATGATGCAGATTGATGAAAACTGGGAAAACATATTCTTAGACAAACTTAAAAAAGAAATGAGTAGGCCGGGCGTGGTGGCTCACACCTGTAATCCCAGCACTTTGGGAGGCCGAGGCAGGCAGATCACAAGGTCAGGAGATCGAGACCATCCTGGCTAACGCGATGAAACCCCATGTCTACTAAAAAAAATACAAAAAATTATCCAGGCCTGGTGGTGGGCACCAAAAAAATACAAAAAATTATCCAGGCCTGGTGGTGGGCACCTGTAGTCCTAGCTACTCGGGAGGCTGAAGCAGGAGAACGGCATGAACCCAGGAGGTGAAGTTTGCAGTGAGCTGAGATTGTGCCACTGCTCTCCAGCCTGGGCGACAGAGTGAGACTCCATCTCAAAAAAAAAAAAAAAAAAAAAAAAAGAGTAGATAAAGAGTAGATAATTAGCTTCAAAATTGTGTTTTAATTTTATTTATTTACTTTAGGTTCTGCCTCTATGTTTCAGGAACAAACCAGTCTAAGAACTGTAATGGTGCTGATTGCAAGAAGATTTTAATACTATTAGGGTAAATTTTGCAGAAGCAAAGAAAGAAAAACACTAACTGAATGAAACTATGAGCTAAAAAGGGATCATTTCGTATGTGCATCTTAAAACAGCAGGGATAGATATTTGCCCTGAGGATGAGTTAGGCAGAGTTTCAGGGATGCCAAGACAATGTTGCTCCCTTCCTCCTCCCTTAGAATAGATCTACATAATTGGGCTACTTGAATAAATTAGATCCTGGAATGATCATTGATATGTATTTTAAACTCTGCACCTTAGTTTTCACATGTGATTACTGTGTGCAGCTCTAGCACCTACATATAGGGTGTTCGTTAGAATTACATGAAATCTATATAAAGTTCTTGACATACAGTAAGAACTTAATATTAAGTGTATCTAACAGAATATACATGTGTGCCATGTGACAAAACAGAAAGATTTTATTATGAAAATGTGATAAGTCATCAGGTTGAAAATTCAGAATTTTGATTTCATTCATTCCCATGCACCTCTTCCATTGTTTTAGAATTGGAAGTATTATTTTAGTAAAAAATATGATTGTGAAGTCCCATCCCTTGAAAAACTTCATTCCAAAAGATTTTTTTTTTTGCCAGTTGAAGTTCTCTATTTCAAAATATATGCATTTCAAGTAATCTTTTACCTTTTGTAAAATATTACATAGAATAAAATAGTTTTTTTAATTAAGCATAAAATACTAGAGGATAAATTCTTACAAGCTGGAAGAAAAATGGGGTAATTACCTTCAGTGATAAATAGTTTAATACAAGAAGATCTGTAGTACATAAATCTTTCTAAAAAAGTTTTAAATTTGTTTGGGAACTCAGAACTCTCCTGAAATTTCTGTGAATTTTCTATTGCAATAACAATAAGGACAATTTTTCATCAGCGTAAACAAATTTTAATGGTCTAGCAGGTACTATGTAATTATATGTGCAATGACATGATGAATGTGTTTATATTTTATACCTTATAACAATATTATTGAATTATTAAAGTATGATTTTGGATTATAAACCATGCTTCTTGAAGAAAAAAATACATTTAAAATTAAGAGGTTATTACCTAATTAAGAGGAGATAAAATGCTAAAATAAGTAAATAAACTAATTTTTGTCACTGACCAAGGCAGCTAAGGAAAAATCTAAAAGAAACACATAGTAGCAAATGTAAAAGAAAAAATAGTATTTAGATTAATATTGAAACACTTTATTGAAGACAAGCAATTGTATTATTCCAGGGCACTGAACGTTTACTTACAAAGCTTATATCGTAAAAGCATGCTTGATTTTAAGATTTGTTTCAGCTGCAAATCTGAGGCCACACAAATAACTGTTAGTTACAAGTGGCAGGGTAAGCTGGCCATTTCCTCTTTGAGGAGAGACATGTTGATAGAAAATTCTACTGAGTTTTTGTTTTTTTCTGATTGTTACTTATACTTGAATACTGTTAATACCATTTGTGTACCATTGCACAGAAGAAAAGGAATAATGAAAGTGTAGGGTGCATTGTGTTCATATTCATAGCTATACAGATGTAACAAAATGAACTGCTAATGATTGTTTTAAATATATATGTATACATATGCATGTGTGTATTTATATATGTATATATTTATATTTGTATTTATATATACATTTTTAACACACTTATGCTATGTATGCATATTAATACTTGCTTAAATAATTGCAGAATCATAGAAATTCCTGTTTACCAAGATATTCCGTATTATCTTCATTTAATTGGAAAGAAGACTTGAGAAAAATATTGAAAAAAATGTGAAATTCTGAGGCACAAAATACTTTTTGACATCTGATGTTATAAACTTACCCTTGTAGTAAAGCTGTGATACATCACAAATGAAACATTCAATATTCTTTCCAGTAAATAAACATCAGTGGCATTTTGGAAATATACTGACTATTGTTACAATAAATGGATTTTCTATGTACAAATGGATTTTCTACTTTCTATTTTTTCCTCAATCGAAATATATTTTTCCTTTTCTTTATGGCTGCCACATTCTTGGAATGCAATTAGGACTCACACACAATTTACAAATAATTATTGAGTACGTAGTATTTATTTATTTCTTCATCCACAAGGTTAGATTGCTGCCAAGTTCCAAAGAACTGTATTAAGGAACATGATGAAGAGGGCAGGGAAGTGGCCTGCTCTTATTTGGTTTTGTGCTAATTGTGGCCATAGGAATAAATCAGGTAAAATACTCATACATTAAAATTGTTGTTTCTAAGTAAAGAGGAAGCTGAAGTAGAAGAGGGAAATGAACTAACATTAAGTAGAACAGTCAGGCAAAGAGTGACTGTGACCTCAATGAAGAGAAATTAAGCCTTTGACATAGAGAGGACAATAGCCTTCAAGTTGAAGGAGTAGCATATACAGACAGCTCAAAATGGGGAAGAAGATAGCTTTTTAATTAATTGAAAGAACCACAGTGTGATGAGAATGTAATGAGAAAACACAGAATATAATTAGAATGCTAGAAAGGAGACCAATTATTCAGGGCCTTGGAGGCCACTGAAAGAGTTTAGAGTTTTTTTTTTTTTTTCCTTCCTCTGGGTGCTTTTGGAAGGCATTAGAGAGTATTTGATAGGTAGAGATATGATCTATTTTATGTTAAGAGAAATATTTTTTCTGTTATTTGAAGAATTGATTGAATTTAGGCAAGAATGGAAAAACAGAGATCTGTTAAGAGTCACTTATAATAATTGAAGCCCAAAATAATAAAGACAGAATTAAAATGATAGCAGTGGAAGTAAAGAGAAGAGGGTAGTATCAAGGAGTGGATAAAAGAAAAAGAAAATTGAAGGAAGCAAGGGCATTTTTAAGTATCAGGCAGAAAAATCTTCACGGATGGACTCAAAGATGACTTGTGAGGGTAAGAGAGGAGGCTTATTTTGCCCAGATAATGCTGTGTTTTTTTCCATTCTTTGGCATATTAAAGTGGAGAATCAAAAGGCAATTGCATATTTGAATATGGATATTAGAAAGAGATAATTGTGAGTCAGTAGACAAAAGGTAATATCTAAACCTATGGGAACTCATTAAATAATCTAGGTAGAAAATGATTGGAGAGTAGAAAAGAAAGGTCACAATGGAGAGCAGAAAAGAGTTCAAAATATTAAAAGGTTTGGCAGAAAACAAGAAACCAGCTAAGGGGACAGTGATAAATTAGTGAGGAAAAAGGAAAACCCAAAAAGGGCATGCCATGAAATACAAGAAATAACAGTACTTCAGGGAGCACGAAGTAGTTTACAGTATGAGGGCTTTCGAGGGATAAAATGAGATGGAGACAGAGACGTGTTACTGGCAACCTTGAAAAAAGCTGTTCCAATGGCATGATGACAGCAGAGTCATTCCATTAAGAGTTTACAGTCGAGAGAGGGAAAAAGGTTAATTGTTATAACATAGTAAATTGCTGTAGTATGGAGGAAAGAGACATTTATTCTAACTTAAACTATCCGTGTAGGCTCCTTTTAGAAGAATATACGTTTAGGTTGCAACAAATATTCTTTCCTGTAGGATATATAAGATATGTATTTGAAATAACAAAATGATTTAAAAGAAATTCTTTCAATTGCAGATTCTTCAGTTCTGATCTATATTATCTTGTCCCCACCAATGAACTTGCCAAATATATTACCTGTAACAGTACTGGGTTTGATTGAAGACCAGAAAAAAAAAAATCTTGCATCAAGGTGCGTTTTATTTCAGGAAAGTATCTATATAAAAGTCAAAGGATTCCTGAAGTAAAAAATTCTGAGTACTAATTAGAAAGCCCTACTGATTTTATTTTTTACATTCAGTTAAAGCAATCATATTATATAATATAATATTAACTCTTCTTTCTCAATTGATTATTTGCATGTATATTTTCTAAGTACAATATAAAGTTTTGGAGAGCAGGGACATAACTTTTTCAACTTTGATGATGCTCATGTTCCATGTGACTGTTAGCAAACACTCAGATAGATATTTGGTGGATGAAAAAAGTGTGGATGGGGAGAGGCGATATACTGGTTGTGAATTGAAAGATTACTATGAGAAAAACGCAAGGGAATGAAGGAAATGATCAGAAGAGAATTCCACTTTGAGGAAATAGATTAAAGAAAAGTGACATGGTGGCTGGGCATGGTGGCTCACGCCTGTAATCCCAGCACTTTGGGAGGCCAAGGTGGGTGAATCACCTGAGGTTTGGAGTTTGAAACCAGCCTGACCAACATGGTGAAACCCTGTCTCTACTAAAAATACAGAAATAGCTGGGTGTGGTGGCAGGTGCCTGTAATCCCAGCTACTCGAGAGCTTGAGGCAGGAGAATCACTTGAACCTGGGAGGTGGAGGTTGTGGTGAGCCGAGATCGCACCATTGCACTCCAGCCTGGGCAACAAGGGCGAAACTCTGTCCCCCACCTACCCTCCACCCCACCTGAAAAAAGAAAGAAAAAAAAAGAAAACTCACATGGCTTGTTAAGCAAATAGTGTTGGCTGGACCAAAAAGTACATGGGAGAAGGAAAGTGTGGTTCAAGAAAATCTGGGAAAAACTTTAGAAGCCAAATTGAAGAGGGATTTAAGCACTGTTCTGCAATCATAGGTGTGCCATCAAAATCTGTAAGCCATATAATAAACTAAAAAAAAAGATTTGCATTTTAGAATGATAACTTCAGCAGTAGTTGAACTGCTCAAGACCACCCATGAGAGCAGTCAAAAGTGAGTTCAGTTATTTAAGCTTGAACACTAAAAGAATGACAGACAGCAAATTTGAGGAAGAAAATAATAAGATTTGATTAGCACACTGTTTAAGTTTGAGGTTCATCCAAAGCATTAATGCAATATCTATCAGCAGTTCTGAAATATGAACCTTGGTTTTGGAAAAATTCTGAATAATGGATTTGATTAACATGCTTATATGTGATTTCCTCTGGCTGTGCTGAGTGTTCCAGAAATAGGTACAGATTTAAAAACTAAAAAGACGGCTGAAATAATATAGGTTGACAAAAGATGATACCAAAAGGAGTAGTTTCTAAAAATTAAATCTAAAATGAGAACAAAGTTGAAATGATTGACTATGGGATACAGACAAGGTAAGGTGATCAGGGAGAGAAGAACAATAAGGAAGAATTAATTGTAATAATCAAGGTTAAGAGACTTAGCTCTGAAAGATACACAAAAGCATTTGTTGAGTGTTGTCTATTTGGAGGGCCATTTTATACATGCTCTTTTCTAACTTTTACAAAAAAATAGGAATAAATTATCCTCATTGTAATAGAGCCTCAGAGAAATTCAGTAACTTGTCTAAACTTATGAAGTACATGATAGTCAGGATTTTAACCCTCGTCTGCCCTACGTCCAAAGCCTATAAGAATAAGAAATTGGAATCAGAAAGAGAAATTTTATTATTTGTGGTACTGGAAGTAGAGCCTCACTCAGTGCTGCTGAGAGTTCAGTTGTGACAACATCATTAATATCCAACATGAAATTAAGGATAAAAGACACTGAAATTTCCTGAAGAAAACATGTTATTCATTACTAAGAACATAACATTAGTCCTTTTTCTAATTTGAGTTAGAACATAGATTTTACATATATCCCCAAATTAAGCTAGAAAATAGCTTATGAAACATGACAGGTGTTTTAATAAAAATTATTTTAGATTTATTTTATATAATGAAGGGTTAAATTACTTGGGCTAATACCTAAAATTGTGTTCAAAGACAGTTTAAAAAATCTATAGATGCTATATCAAGGGAGTATTTTCCTATGGGGAGCTCTTATTTGAGGTTCCTTCTTTGTACTTTGACATTGGCATCATACATATCAGGACTGGTTACATGGTGTCTGTGAATAAAACTTCAGAGATGAGAAGTATGATGTGGATCATATACCTAACACTTCTGTGTGTGTTATCGGTGGTGTTTCACAACATGGATTAAGAAAAAAATTGAACAGCCATATAATGTTGGTGAATAGTATTAAAGATGGACACACTCCTGGTGAGTTAATGAAAACACAAAGAGAAACCTTCCACATGTGACCTAGCTAGGGATGACTACAGAAATGCCAACTATTTCTGTTGACCTTAGGTTTCAATAATTTAAAGTCTTAATTTATTTCTTTAAAAATATTTGAGCCACCTGCTATATTCTGGCACTTATACTAGATGGTGGAGATATAAATGTATTTAAGGCAAGGACCCTGCTCATAATGAGCCTAAGAATGACAGGTGCATGTGTGTGCAGCCACTTGCACACACAGAAACCCCAAATATTATACACCCTTCAAATCTTACCCCCAAATATAAGTTTTACAGTTAGCTAATTTTAAAAATCTGAAATATATTATTAAAATGACATATGAAAGGAAAAATAAGAAGAGAAAAACTTTTTATTTTATATTATGTTCCCTTGGAGAAACAACTTTAACATAGAAAAAAATAAGTGGCAGTTGAGATATCTGATTGTAGAGTTGAAATCTATGACCTTGTATTGAGACCCAAAACTATTTTCATTTGTTTGGGAACCAGAGCCAGCCAACAATATTACTAGCTCTTTAGTGCCATTTTGAAATTATACTATTCTAGGAAAGTGTTTTTGAGAAACCATCAGGGTTCTGTAGCCTTCGTTGGCTTTTGCAGAGGACAGTGACCCTGGAAGAGCATCATCTCTATGTTAGGTGACGCTTCAATTCTTAAAGCACATTTGAAAGCCATTTGCAATACCATGAACATAACACATTCCTTTAAGGAGTCAAAATGTTTTATTTTTTATATATTAATGGTTTCATGGTTTATCTTTAGTAGTGCTAGAACTGTTGTGATTATAATTAATGTCATCACTAATTAAGCTACGGGAAAACATCATTTTCTTCTAAATGTTGCTAAACTGAGGAAAATATATATAATTCATGATGAGGCAGTTCAATTAACCTTTAGCACTTACTATATGTTGGTACAAGCAGTTTATTCATGCCATCTGCTTCACTTGCAGGATTTAAGTTGCTGATCATACTACTGTCAAATAGAACGGATTTGGATAAGCTAGGAAATGCTTGATGTATTTAGAATTCTGTAATCATTAAGTGATTATGTGTGTGTGGTTGTATATGTATATAATTTATAAGGTGCAATCATTGTATGAGGGCACAAGTTTCACGTAAGAGGACATAACACATTTGAAATACTGCATGGTCAATTCCCTCTTAAAATCTGTTAATTAAATCTTTTTGTACTTTTGATTCCCTTGACAATTATTCTCAACTATTTTATAAAGTAGCCAACTAGCTGGAGGCTAAGGGCCTGTATTGATGTGATATTAGGGAGAGGCATGGGACAAAGAAGCCCATTAAAAGCTAGAATTTCTTTTGATATTTCCTGTCTATATGAAAAAAATAAGGAAATTTTGTATTCTAGTTCATATGTAGATTCTTCTGGGAAGCTGCTAGCTACCCTGGTTTGAGAAGACCGCTGTATCAAAATCTTCAAAAGTGCTTGTTTATTAAAGACATCCTAAGACTAATGCTTAGCACAATGTCTGGAATATAATAAATTCTTCTTGGTGGATAACATAGTATTATTTTGTGATAATAAAGATTACATTATTAAAATTAATCTGTGGGTCTAAAAGAAGCCAAAATAAATCAAAAAGCACTATAAAAAGGCATATGAGGAAAATATGTATTGTTGGCCCTTCTTCCCGTCTTAGAATAGCCCAGCCTCTTCCAGCATCTCCTCATTCCAACCTCTGCCTTCCATGCCCCAGCCCAGGCCAGCACCAGCTCCATGGCCCAGAGCTCATGCATTGACAATCAGTTTCAGGTATCACAAGGACTGCTTCCTAGAGTTAAGTTCACAACATTATTTACTAACCTCTTAATAGTGAGCATTTCATGCTTTGAAATAGAGCACATTTGGGGATACATAGATTTCTAAGAATTCCTGATCTTGACCATTTCTCTGTGGGTATTGCCAATTTGATTAACCAGAGCTCTGAATATTTTTATCTGATGTTGCAACTGTTTTAAGAGCTCTTTCTATATATGTAAAACATGATAATTATAAGCCCTTTGTATTAATGAGATAAATATATTCAAGATTGAATTAGGAAATATTGTATCTGATTAAACTCTATAGCAGAAAAACAAATGAAACATTATTGTCTTCAGTGTTTTCAAAATTCACGTTTTTTTCATGTTTGATGTCTTTTTTTAATTACACTTTAAGTGCTGGGATACATGTGGAGAACATGCAGGCTTGTATACATGTGCCATGGTGGTTTGCTTTAGCCATCAACCCATCATCTACATTAGGTATTTCTCCTAATGCTATCCCTCCCACAGCCCTCCACTCCCCGACAGACCCCAGTGTGTGATGTTCCCCTCCCTGTGTCCATGTGTTCTCATTGTTCAGCTCCCACTTACGAGTGAGAACATGCGGTGTTTGGTTTTCTGTTCTCCTGTTGGTTTGCTGAGGATGATGGTTTGCAACTTCATCCATGTCCCTGCAAAGGACATGAACTCAGATATTTAAAGTTTCATTTGATCTCTCCATATTGGAAATGTTGGTCTGAACACAGCCCCAAAAATGCTTTGTTCTTTTTCCCCTAACCCAGTATCAATTTTCTTTCATACTGCATCTTTTCTAGGTTGTCTTTTTCAGAGGCTGTTGTAGATCAATTTACCTGTCTGGCAGAATGCATAAGGAGGATTTTTTTTAGACATGTTGATACTGAGCACACTGTTACATTTTCTTATCCGGTAATCCTGACATCTTTGGAGAAATTTTCTTCCTAGCCAATTTCATATTGTTAATGTTTTTATGTAAAGCAATATTTATTACCCACTTTCAGTAATACATTTATACACTGAAATAGAAGATACAACATTTTCCAAACTTTAGAGTAATGTTCAAATCAGAATCTCAAATGATATAGTTATCACTGTAAAAATGTAAAATGATTAAATTGTGACTAAATCTTTAAACAATTAAAAAGTATGCCCATGGAGAGTTAATATATTTGTTATTATCTATTTCAATAACTTAAAACCTAGGAGATAATTAGACAACAGAATCTATTAAGTCACAATAATTATTTTTTGCCTGGAGAAATAGATTACATTAATAGATTTCATCATCTGTAAATGTCATAATGCCTGGAGGTAGTTCCTGCTTATTATAAAAGGAGTTAAACATAACATTCATATAAACTCATATTAATCCTCTAGTTTTATTGTGTCCTTTAGAATAATTTAACTAAGTGACTGGAAGATTTTTATTTTGCATTAGAGAGCACAGGATTTCTTGTTGATTTTAAGCATTTATTTAATAAATTAATACTAAAGGTGCATTGTCTGGACCTCAGAGGATTTTATGAGTCTAAAATAAATATATGTAGCTCATGGGTTTGTCATGACCCAGAGGATACATTTCCTGCAACCTATAGCATGAATTTTGCAAATGTTCCAAAGCTCATGGTGCCTGTGGCAGTAAATGTACTAAGCCATCAGCTGGTAAATGACTTTGGAAATTAGTTGGAGGTTAATTCTCTGCCTCATTGGCCCCCTGAAGTGGACAAACTGTAATTGATTTTGATAGCGTTCACAAAGCACTTTTTTCTATTGAATAATGGAGGCATACTCACAGAGACATCCTCTGGATACAGGAACAATTAAATGGGTATCAATGAGATGTCATTAAGAGTTTATGTTTCTGTAATTAATAAACACTCCTTACTTTTGACAAATTTGTTGCTTTTAAAAACTACAAATTTTAAACTGTCAAAATGGTTTATTTTTCCTGTGGAGTGTTTTCATTTAACTTGAGTATCTTGCACTAGCACTAATAATCTATTTTCATATATAAGGCTGCAGAAAGAAGCAGCTATGGCCATGCATATTCATTTGTGTCTATAACCTCACAAAGGAAAGAGTGAAGAGTTACCCTCTGGGAGAGTGGTGTCCTCAAGTGAGCATCTTGAGCGAAAGGAGTAAAATTGATCAGGAACATGTTCACTGTCATGGATTTTGTTCAATAGTTACATAGAAAAATTAAGTCCATATCTTTTTCATTTAAATGAATTCTTCTAACCGCTCAATAACAAATCAATTATAGCTGTATCTTTTAACTGTGTATTTTGCAAAATCTAGACCTTTTTAAATCTAAGCTGGATAAACAGACCTGGTAGCTCTTTAAGATACATCAAAATAGGTATCCTGATTAGTTTGATGAAATGATTGTAGAATATCTAATTGCATCAGGTGTAGGCTTACTATACTGAGTTTCTTGAAAGAATTAAGCCCAGTATATTCTTCCAACCCAATATAGGCACTGTGATTTCAGAAAGTCTAAGACATAGTTACAAACTAAAGACTATACTAAGGTATTTTTATATGTCATTTAAAAATTATATTATTCTTTATAAGTAAATTTGCCCAGGCCTACATAGTAAGTCCTGGAGTTAAGATTTTAAGATAATATGTATGTCAACTTTAGATAATTCATAAATTAATAACAGATTTTTAGAGGCAGGTAGGACATCCTTCAAATAGTAATAGTAAACACCAGCTAAGATGTCCATTATCTATTTTGAGGTCTTCTAGAGGCAGTCAGCAAAAATAAACCCAATTCTTTCCTTTATTGTCCTGAAAACACTAGAAAAAGAGAAGTCAAAACACTAAAATGGAGATTATGGATTCTACAAATAAAAATGAAATACTATCTTTGTGCACACTTAAGTTTACAGTTCATTTAAAAATACCACAGTTTGGGCCGGGCGCAGTGGCTCACGCTTGTAATCCCAGCACTTTGGGAGGCCGAGGCGGGCGGATCACGAGGTCAGGAGATCGAGACCACGGTGAAACCCCGTCTCTACTAAAAATACAAAAAAATTAGCCGGGCGTGGTGGTGGGCGCCTGTAGTCCCAGCTACTCGGAGAGGCTGAGGCAGGAGAATGGTGTGAACCTGGGAGGCGGAGCTTGCAGTGAGCCGAGATCGCCACTGCACTCCAGCCTGGGTGACAGAGTGAGACTCCGTCTCAAAAAAAAAAAAAAAAAACCACAGTTTGGAGTACTCAGATTAACTTTTTTATCTTGATGATTGAATTGTTTATATATATATTATATTATATATAATATACATAGTATAATATATTATATATTATTGAATTGTTTATATATAATATATATTATATAATATATATTATATAATAAACAATATATATTATATAATATATATTATATAATAAACAATATATATTATATAATATATTATATATTATTGAATTGTTTATATATAATTTATATAATATATACTATATAAATTATATAGTATATATTATATAATATATAAGTTATATAATATATATTATATATAATATAATATATAATATATAAGTTATATAATATATATTATATATTATATAATATAATATATAATATAAGTTATATAATATATAATATATATTATATAATATAATATATGTTATATAATATATATTATACAATATAATATATATTATATTGTATTATATATTATATAACATATATTATATTATATAATATATAAACAATTCAATCAAGATACAAAAGTTAATCTGAATACTGATAATATAACATATATAATATATATACACACAAACACACAGAGAGAGGCTTTAATATTTCTTAAATTTTATTTTTAAATTTTAATCTACTTCTTTATTATTTTTTATTTATTTTGAGACTGGGTTATGAGACCTGGCTAATTTTTGTATTTTTGGTAGAGATAAGGTTTCACCATGTTGCCAAGAGTCTCCAACTCTTGGCCTCAAGTGATCCACCCACCTTGGCCTCCCAAAGTGCTGGGATTATAAGTGTCAGCCACCGTGACTGGCCCATATAGGCTTTTATATTTGTATGAAAATAGCAATTTGTCAGGAATGAAGATCATGTCATGCAAAGCATCTAAACAATAAGGAAAAATACTTATTTGAATATGGGGCCCACTCTAAGCCCTCAAGTTTCCCAGTCAGGGAGCCATATATCCTCTTTTCCTTTCAATGTCTTTCATTTGATAGAGGACTGTTCATGTGATGTTGAAGGATCCCTGGAGCCAAACAAACGTGTGAGTAATTCAAGACATGTTATTTCTCAAACCATCAATTTCTTTATTGTTAACAATGGAGGAAAAATACTTACTTTTTACCATTGGTGTGGAGTAAAGTGAGATAATGGCCATAATGCACCTAGAGAAATGCCAAAAACTCAATAAATAGACCTCAAATTAGTCAGCCCCAGCTGCCATAACATAATAGCACAGATTGTGTGGCATGAACAAAAGAAATTTTTATTCTTGCAGTTCTGGATGCTGGAAGTCTGAGGTCAAGGTATTAGCTGATTCTGTTCCTGGAGAGGGCTCTCTCTTCCTGGTTTGCAGATGGCTGCCTTCTTGCTATGTTCCCAAGTGGTGGAGAGAGAAGGAGAAATCTCTTTCTCTTCCACCAGTGCAATTGGATTACGAGGTAACCTTATGACTCTAATTACCTCCTAAAAGCCCTATCTCCAAATACAGTCAAATTATGGGTTAGAGCTTCAACATATGAATTGGGATGTGGAGGCATACAATTGGGTTCATCGAGTAGTTACTTAAAAACTAGTGTTTTAAAAATATTTTTAAAACATTCTTCATTAGTGGAAGCTCAATTTCTCTCTCAGTTAATGGAGACTGTGTGATATATTTTAGGTCATCTTTCTGAAAGTCTTACTAGCCAAATTGGCCTGATTAAATTCCATGTTCTCTGCTTCTGTGAGTTTATTTGTGAAGAATTAAAGAGAACATTTTCTTATGTTCTCAACTCTCTGAACTGTGCCTGACATAGGCAAACACAGGGTCCTTAGAGGCTGGATAGAACCACTAATAGGACTATTTGGCATTGTAGCTGGGGTGTAATTGCTTTTCAGTTTTACAGCTTTACTAGGAGACTATTACTGCTCTTTCAGAGTTACTTCAGAGCCAGCTGTTTAAACAATAAAATTTGTTCAAAATAGGGCTTTACTGACAATTTTCCTCTTTATAATTGCTGCTACTGCCACCATAAACTCAGTTTCTTTTTTAAATGTCTGATGGCTGTCAGAGTTCTTTGTAGTTCTTTTAGAGATGCTACAGCAAAGCATTTAGTATAGTTCTTCCTTCCTGGACTATTTCATAATAACTCGAAAAATGAGGAATGGGTTTTCACAGATGAAATATAGCAAACTCCTATAAAGTGATAAACTGTAAATTTTACATATAACACACTAATTAAAATACTGAAATGTCTTTGTGGATTTAATAGCTATTTAGCTTCAGCAGGAAACATGATAAATGAAATGGAAGATAAGTTCAAAGAGAAAGAAAAATTAAGAAAATGTGTGTGTGAGAGAGAGAGAGAGAAAGAGAGACACAGAGAGAGAGAGATAAAATGGGGTAATAAAGAGAGAAAAGAAGTGAAAGATAATGTAAAAAAATTCATGTAGACAATAACTCAGAATTATCCAAATAGATGAAAGATATTAATGCTCAGATTTCAGAAGCTCTACAAATCCATGCACAAAAATATAATGAGAACTACACAGACACTACCTTATTACCTGTGTTTTCTTACTGATTTATAAACATTCTTTATACATTCTCATCCTGTGATTTAGATCACAGTATTGTTTACATGAAAGTGTTCACTTTGTGCATATTTATTTAGCTGCACAGTATGTACACCTTCCCACAAACAACAGAAAAGTACCAAGAAACTACATAAATAATAAGCCAGAGAAAAATGCTATTTAATAAAAGAAAAAAAGAAAAAGTCTAGAACAGAATGTCTATCTCATTCAAAATACTTGTAAATAAATAGAATAACTGAAAGGTTATATCAGTGATCTTCACTTCCCAATTAAACACCTCTTAAACAGAGATGCTACTACTGCCTTCATTACATATTGACATATTTTTATTTCACTAATGGTTTTGCAGGTAACCATCTCTTTTCTATAATTTCTAGGGTCAATAAAATGGGCAGCCTGTGTTAGTTTACTGTTACATCAGGAGTTAAACTAGTTTTAATTTTGATTTAAATATTTTATTCACATCAAATAATACATTACATGTATTTTCTATTTACTAATTTTCTCTTTGTACTTAGATATATGCTTTAAATTAATTTTGCCTCTACTTCATATTTTTTGATCCACACTAATGTATTCAATGCATTTAACAAATCAAAATACATTGAATATTTAATAGCTGCTAATTGTCAATACTTTGAATTTGTTACCTACCTACGTAAGTAAATATGTAAATTATTTAAAATCTCACTTGGAAATCATACATAAAACCAATTTTTAATTAAATATTAATTTTAAAGATATCTGTTTTATGTATTGTTCATTATAAAAATGTCAAGTAACATCAACTTGAAAACAGTATTAAATTTTATAGAAAATTAACTTGTTAGCTTCTGGTAGCTTATTTTGGATTCTAACACATTAAATATTTAACAAAAGAAAAATGAAAGCACAGTTTAAGGACTTGGGTCATGTTAGTAAACAGGTATTAATAAACAGGTTGTATAAATCTAAGAGGATTTTCAAGTTTTCAAAGAATATATTGTAAGGAGGCTGCAGTCTTATTTTGAACTTACTTTTTATTTCCTACTAACACGACAATATCAAATGAAGAGATAATGAGTGTAAAAAATCTGATTTTGATTAAGTGTAGTGCTTAACAATTAGGCAGCCAAAATTATGAATAAATGAATGAATGAATGAGAGAAAATGCTGAATATTTGCATTGATGTGAATTAAATATTATAATAATATATAAATAAATATAATTACCAAATTCATGAAACAACTTTCATCCAAGTAGCATAAAAGCCTAATATCGATAGTGGCAAGAGACAGACAAATTCCTAAGGCAGACAGGGGTGGGTCCTTCAAGCCAAAGACATCCTGAAGACTGAAAACCAGGCTGCCAGTTCCTGGTAAAGTCCATGACCAGAGTGTGAACTTCCTCTAGGCCTTTTTCAGCAATGAATCAGTGCTTTGTCCAGGCCTGCCAATGACTAATCAGCACACACTCCCCCATTCCGAGCCTATAAAAGGCCTGAAGTCAGCCATATGTTGGACTACCACTCCAAGGCCCCATCTCACACAGAGGCCCACCTGCTCTCAGGTCCACTCTCCATGGAGAGCTTTCCTTCACTCACTCAATAAAATCCTTCTCTGCCTTGCTCACTCTCTGGTGTCCGCTTAACCTCATTCTTTTTGGTTGTGGGAAAAGAACCTGGAGCCCAGTGAATGGTGGGGGTAAAAAGGTCTGTAATGTGTTCCTGGCTGGCTTGCCAGGCTGGACTATGGGAGTGAAGAGTGGTGACCCTTCTGGGGGCCCAGACCTTGGGATTCCTGAGCCAGAACTGTAACACTGTAACCCTCCTGCCCTTTGCTGGTGCCAGGCAGCTGCCCTATGTAATGGGAAGTGGCAGCAGCAGGGCCAAGCCAGCCCAGGAGCTGCAGGCTGGAGCTGGACGGCAGAACTAAGTGAGCTGTAACACAAAGAAACTGAAACATAGCCCCCCATTTGCCATGCTGTGGGCGGCAAGAAGGAGAGAGAACTGTAACAGTCCTTGGACCTCAGACTTCGGGACTCCCTGGGTGAGAGCCTAACACCCCTTGGAACTCTGTGGTTGCTGGCATTTCTGAGTTTTTGGGCGCCATCACGTTCCCCTCATCCAGATGTTGATGCCTAAGGCGGAGGATGGTCGCGGCGTGCCTGGACCAGCTGCAGGTAGAGTGCAGACCCATGGCGGGCGGGAATCCAGGCTGGTAATGCGAGCTGAGTGCAGCCAGCTGAGCAGAGTGGGTGGAGGAAACCTGTCAGTGAGCCCGAAGTTGAGCAAGGCGCCAACAGCTATGGAAATTTCTGGCACCAATAGAATCCTGTGCCAATAAAAATATTCTTATGTAGTATTTGCTGGTTATGTAAATGAAATAAATTGAGGTCAATCTCATTATATTTATTTTACAGACATGAAAACAAGGCAGACACACAATGGGTAACTCATTCTCAAGATGGTAGGTGGATAAAATCCTTTGGTGTGGGACAGTATTTCCCACTGGATATGTTTGCTTATGGTCTTTTAAACAAATCACATTCGATTTGTGAAGATACTTTAGTGAAACATATCCTAATGAAAATTAGTTTGTATTATAGATGTGACCTGTGGGTCACCGTGCATAGGTAGAATTAGATTGTATCAAAAGAATCAAATCAGCTGGGCACAGTGGCTCACACTTGTAAACTCAGTACTTTGGGAGGCTGAGGCAGGAGGATTATTTGAGCCCAGGAGCTCCAGACCAGCCTGGGCAACACAGTGAGGCTCTGTATCTACAAAAAATTAAAACGTTAACTGGGTGTGGTGGCACAGTCCCAGCTACTCAGGAGACTGAAGTGGGAGAATCTATTGAGCCCAGGAGGTCGAGGCTGAAGTGATCTGTAATTGTGACAATCTAGGTGATAGAGCATGACCCTGTCTCAAAAGAAAAACAAAGTGAGAAGCAAATCAAATGTGACTAGATCTTCTCCCTATCAGCCTAAGATTGAAGAGCATCAGAATCTTGAAAAATCCTCGCTTACTCTTAAATGTTTCTTTTTGTGTCGCACACCTAAATCTCCCTGTGTTCTTTTGCTCAAGTTTTCCTTATGGACCTCCCTGGCCTAAGAAGCTACTTTTGGTGGTGCATTGTCATAGTCATATCCACCGCCTCTGACCACTGCTTCCACCTTATGCTCAGTGTTCCTGTTAAAACAGGACATGTGACCCCTGAGAGTCTCAATCTCAAAGCAGTACTGTGCTCCATGCGATGAGAATACTCTTTGTTTTTTTCTATTCCTCTCAAACTTTGTAACATTGGCCCAAAGAAGCAGTGCTTGCATTTTATAAGATCCTCAATAAAAACTGCTGCTCTATGTTCTGTTTGCAGTTTCTGTGTCCATAGGTTCTCTCCTGAGGACACAAGGTCATAGAGCCCAGCAAGAGCTCAGCACTTGGGACAAACCCTCACATACTTCTCCAGCTCTTCATGGCCCTGAATCCCTTCCCTAAAATCTCTTCCAGAAGAAAGCTCTCAGTCAAATATCTCCAAGATAGTTCTGTTCCTTATGACATCCATCACAGCAGCCTGACATATCAGTCAGAGAATAAGCTCAAATGGACTGTCATTGACACTGCAACCTCTATTGAAAGGCAAATCTGTGCAAAGGCATTATGAAAGAGCTTAAGAAAAGAAGCATTCCTGTGAGTCCTTTTATGTACTGTGATTAGACCCTAGAATGTTTCCCTGAAATTAAGCATTTAACTGAAAGTGAAGAAGCCTCTGGGCCTTATCTCTATTTCCATAATAGTCTGACTTACTTAATCTACTCTTTTATTGAGTTTAAATAAGAAGCTGTTTTTATTTCCCCTGGATACAATAAACTCTAAAAATAAGCACAGAACCAAACTTATTTTAGACTTTTGTAAACTTTCCTTTATTTTGGATATGTTATGTTGAATAAATAGTTTGTATTTAAGAGAGAAAGAACAAAATACTCCTTAATGATACTTTCATTACATTTTTCTTGAATAATTCAAGGCATATCCACAAATTCAGTGGTTATGCAAAAACTTTTTTATACTTGAATTTGTACCTTATTTAGAATTAAAATATTTGTGCATCCTAATTAATCAAACTAAAGTATTAATTGAGTAAAGATATACTTGACTATTAACTGGGTAAGTAATACTTTACAGATTTAGCCACATGAAACAAGAGTGGCCATTTTTTTTCAATTTGATTAACGAATATTTTTATCCAGAATACATGTGGAATTCTGGTAGAAAATTTCAGACAGCTGATGAATTCTTACCATGTATCTTTATATAGTGTGATTAGAATGTATAATTGTTGCCTGAAATTATGCTTTTTTTAGCTGAAAGAGAAGCCTTTGGGTCTCCTCTGTGTTTCCATAATAGGCTAATTTAATCTACTCTTTTTACTCTGTTCCTGCCATGAAAAGACAATTTTGTTTAGCCAAGCAGTAATAAACCCTCTAAAAATGAGTTCAGAAACGAGGTTTTTTTCTTTCCTAACTCTTCTTTATTTTTGATACCCTATTTTGAACCGGTAGTCTATATTTCAAAGAGAAAACCATTATTCTCTCTTGTGTTTTCATGAAATTTTCCCTAATAATTCAAGTCATGCCCAGAATGAGTTATTTGAATTTGAAAAATATTAATCTCACAGTTTTGTATCGTATTTAGCACTCAATCTTTTTATTTTAGTAAAGTTCTTGAACAAAGGTATAAGTTAATATACAGATAAAAAATAATAGGATGATGTCTTTATAGCTTTGTGTACAGCAGGAAATATTACTTAAAAAGCATTTTTAGTGACCTACTTTATGTATGGAATGCTGTTAGAAACTATAGAAATGGAAAATTATTAGGACTTGTTCTGTGGATATTTAGAACCCAGTAAAAAGAAAGGGTGAATTTAACAAGTTCTCTGTCACGAAGAAAAGTACTAAGTAGCAAAAGTGAAAAAAATTTTTTAAAAAGTGAATTAAAAGCTCTGAGGAAATACAGAACTCATCTACATAGGGGATTCAGGGAATGTCTCTGACAAAAGGTGGGCCAGAGGAATTGGAGATAGAAAGATTGTTGAGAAAAGCAGAAATGTTCGTGAGGGGCATTTTAGGTCAAAATAACATAACATGATAACATAAAAGCAAAAAAAAAAAAAAAAGAAAGAAAGAAAAAGAAAAAGGAAATAAACAGAAACTTCAAGTTTAATTTTGAGTGTCAGAAATCTGCCAGACATCTAGGTAAAAATGATCAGTGAACAGATGGCTCTATGAGTCTGACGTTGAGAATAAAAAGTTTTAGTTTGGAATTATCTCTCTCTTCCCCCTCTCTCTCTCTCCCCTCCACCCTTCCCTATATTTCTAGCATTGCTAGCTACTAGGGATGCAAAGATAAATAATGCAGAAACAGTTTTCAGGGAGTTCACACACTAGTTGGAAGTCATATAATCAAACAATTTTCACAGAATAGAATGTCACAGCAAGATATTAGCAAAGTGCTACCAAGGGAGGATCTGATATCTGCTTAGGAAAGTTAGAGAAAATTTGACAGATGGTGATGTGTCAGTGGTGTATAGAGGGTAAAACATGGGACAATTTCCAAGGGAAGTAGTAAAAACATAGAAAAACTATCAAATTATATGAGTACAGTATAGTGTTCATATGGGAAAAGTAAGGTAAAATAGCACCAGAATAAAAATCACTTTACATACTTTTCTAAGATACTGGACGGCACTTCTTTGTTGGAATTGAAGAGAGGCTTTCAAATAAGTATTTGCATTTTAGTAACAACTGTCAGATTAAACTATATTAGAATCAGTCACAGCATGGGGGAGAAAGAACTTTTAGCAGGTTATTTTAACAATTCTGACAAGACATAATGAAGATCTAAAAACAGATCAATATTAGGAGGATTTGAATTTCAAAGAGAGAGGTTTGTATTTTTCAACCTGTTTACCATCAACTTTTGGGGATTTTATGGAGTGATATATGAATTAAGCATTATATGAAAATTGGATAAACAAGACATCCTGCCTATGTAGACACACACACACACACACACACACAAATAGTTTTTAATCTTTAAATATTTGTTTAGTGATGAACTGAAAATTAAAAAGTTAGAGAATTCACAGTAGTTTTTATTAATATTATTGATTAATGAATAATAAAAGCTACTTTCTAATTGAAGTCCATCAAATAATTGAGGATTATATTCATGCTTAAAAATACCAAGAATTTCAGCCTGGCGAACATAGTGAAACCGTGTCTCTGCTGAAAACACAAAAAATTAGCCAGGCGTGGTGGCGGGCATCTGTAATCCCAGCTACGCGGGAGGCTGAGACAGGAGAATCACCTGAACCTGGGAGGTGGATGTTGCAGTGAGCTGAGATTGTGCCATTGCACTCCAGCCTGGGAGACAGTAGAAGACTCCGTCAAAAAAAAAAAAAAAATAAAAAAAATAACGAATTTATATTGATGAAGAGTTTTTTGTTTTTGTTTTTGTTTGTTTGTTTGCTTGTAGACAGAGTCTCACGCTGTTGCCCAGGCTGGAAAACAGTGGTACAATCTCGGCTCACTGCAACCTCCACTTCCCAGGTTCAAGCTATTTTCTTGTCTCAGACTCCTCAGTAGCTGGAATTACATGTGCCCGCGACCACACACGGCTAATTTTCATATTTTTAGTAGAGATGGGGTTTCACCATCTTGGCTAAGCTAGTCTTAAATTCCTGACCTGAAGTGATCCACCCACCTCAGCTTCTCAAAGTGCTAGGATTACAAGTGTGAGCCACCATGCCAGGCCCAGTATATTCTGATGTATGTAAATAGTTAGATAATGGTGTCATTCATGGATGTAAGAAATACAGAAAAAGGAGAAGTCTAATGTGTTCAGTTATGAATGTGTTGATCCTGAAGAACTTACAGAATTGCCCTAAAAGGCAGTTGTACATACAAGGAGATAACTGTCTCCTAGAAATGTCTGGCTTTAATATATAAACTTGGAATCTATCATTCTATCTAACTAACTACCTAGCTAATGATTGCTGAGACGATAGGGGGATGTGTGGAAAGAGAGGAAGCTGAGCACAGAATTCCTTAAAACAGAAGTCATGAAGAGAAAGCCATCACTATTACTAACTAAAAATTGTAGACAGGAAGGAGTAGTAGAAGACCAAGAAAGACATCCCAACATCTAAGGGAAAAAGGAACATCTTAGTTCCTCAAAATATTTTTCCAAATTCTTGGATGACCATAATATATTTTCTTTTGTTCTTATATATTTTGAATCTTTACTACAATTGCTACTTAAATATTACCTACATATAATTATATAAGTATATGCCTTTAAATGAAGAATAATTATTTAAGCAATCATTTGTCTTCTGTTTTAGTAACATTAAAATAATACAACAGAAGGTAATGTGACATTTTATGAATAATACGTCTGGTGTGTGAATATCTGATTCACTTTGGTAATAAACTGAAAGGTAGCATAATTTGTTGTAATGCCACCCTATTATTTTCAGAATGCCAGGCAAAAGTTCTCAGTGTGAGTAATGCCTCAGAAAAATATAAAGTTTTAATATCTTTTAATATCGAATAGTTTTCAGAAATTGCTCACGGAAAGGAATATTGCTTGATAAGGCTAACTTATCTTCCGTTTATGAAAAATCCAGTTTTCAATGAATTCACCCACATTTGTACTGTACAATTAAAGATTGAGAGGGAATTGATGAGCCATATCTAAGCATCTGTAGCACACATTCAACATTTTGGCATGTGTAATTTTAAGACTAGTCAAACTGATATAATTCTAAAATATCATGTTGTGAGGCTTTGTATTTTTCACTTTGCTTGGGTGTAAGGTAAAAATTCCAGGAAATAAAATATCATTAGTATTGAATTTGTATATAGGAATCTCCTGTTCTTAACTCTATAACCAACTATAATTTGCTTTGGCTTAAGAAACAGCAAATAATGCTGCAGTATACCTGGGCATACAGACATCTCTGCAAGGTGCTGATTTCATTTCCCTGGGTATATAGTCAAAACTGGGGTTGCTGGAATATATAACAGTTTGTTCTACTTTGATGATGTACTATAAAATGAAATAATTTGCTGTAATTCCACCCCCATTCTATTTTAATTTTTTTGAGTAACCCCCATGCTGTTTTCCATAATGACTGTACTAATTTACATTCCCACCAACAGTGGACAAGGGTTTCCTTTTCTCCACACCATCGACAACACTTGTTATTGCTTCTTTTCTTGATAACAGCCATTCTAACAAGTGTGAGCCAAGATACGAAAAAAAAACAAAGTGTCAACAGACCAATGGTGAACACATCCATTGTGTGTGCATTTGTGTATGTATACATCAGTAAATATACATATATATATGCACACTGGAACATTATTCAGTTTAAAGAAGTGATCCTGTCATTTGCATTAACATGAATGAGTCAGAAAGGCACTATGCTAAATGAAATAAGCCAGACACAGAAAGAAAAATACTGCATGATCTCAGGTATATGTGGAATTTTAAATATTAAAAAGTTGCATACATAAAAATAGAGAGTAGAATGGTGATTACTGGGGCAGGGTATTGGGGGACGCATAGGGACATACGGGTCAGAATGAATAAACTAGAGATCTAATATACAGCATGAGGACTATAGTTAATAATTGTGTATTATATACTGAAAATGTAATAAGAGAGTAGACTTTTGGTGCTCTTACCACACTCAGACATACATATATGCATACAAATCAAAGGTGTGAGATGATAGATATGTTCATTTGTTTGACTGTAGTAATCATTTCACTATGCATATGTACGTCAAAACACTATGTAGAGAACCTTATTTTTATGCAATAAAGAAAAGGCAGCAAATAAAACTACACAGATATTTATAGATACATTAGTTTAACAGTTTTTGCAGAACTTCTCAAATCTTCCCTAGGAGAAAGATTGACTTTGCTGTTGCCTTTTGTCACTTAAACATCAGTGAGTAAGCAAAAGCCTTTCATTTTCTTGGTGTCAGTTTTAAAAATTCCCTGGGCTGTAAACGACCAATTAGTGCCAAAACTGTGATGACACTTCAGTTATCTTGGTTGAGACCCTGAGCTGAGCTTTCATTTGTTTGTTAGCAGCCTGATAATTAGATTTCTTTCTGAACATAAGCTAAATTTTAAGAAGGATTCTGGAGTTTTACAAGCACATCATTCAGTGTAGTGTAGTCTAAGTCCAACTTGACTATTTTCCCTTTACTCTCTTTTCCTTAATATATTATCCTTTGTAGTGTAAATTACTGCTGCAAAAAAGCACATGTTAAAATTTACTGAAAATATGCCTCTTCTTTAAAAATAGTCTGTGTATTTTATAAATTAATTCTAATTTTATTGTTAATATACTTAAAGTAAAATTTGGATGTTTAGGTTATAATCTAATTGTTGTCTTTCTAATCTGAAACAGCATTTTATTTGAAATTCTATATGTGTTATCTTCACATTGCTTTTTTACTTTGTATGTTCAATAGTAGAATACCACAGCAAGATTGGCACTTATCTGTGTCTTAAATATTGCAAACCATAAAAAACAATGTTACATAAATTGAATAATTTGATAATTGTGAAGTATTTAAAATAGAGAAGTATAATTAGCATTAAGATTTTGTATTATTCTTTAATCACTTTTATATGCCTGCAATTATCCTATTAACAGATTTGTTCAGTATCTCCACCTTATTCCAATATAATTGAGATATTTTTTGTTGTATTCTCATTTTTCATTATAAGGTGATAACCTAATTTACTCCAGGTATTCTTATGGCTCTTTCAAATATAAACTTTGCTGAACATAATGGACCACTTTATGACAAATTTAGAATATGACTATACTTTAAGTTTTTGAATATTTAACATTATATTTAAACTTAGTTTATTTGAGGTTACAGAAAAAAATCTAAGTAATTTATACCTTTTATACTTAATGCTACTGTTTTGATTCAAACTGACTTTAAAAATAATTTAAATAAAATGATTTTTGATAATTTCAATGTATAGAATTAAATTTTTCAAGAGATTTTTGTAGAAGCCCTGATTAGCCAATTTATTGCTCTTCAGTTTCTCCTGTCTGTATTACCATTGGAGAAACATCCAGCCAACTTGAAAGTTTATTCTCACCAGAATTCTAGGACCAATTTTGATCTCAGTCAAGAGTAATGTGAACAGCAAATCCCTCACTTTGAGATTTAGTATTTTTACCATTAGTGTTTCTCTGAATGTGATTTTGAGTGTCAGCTCTAGTAATCTCCCTTCTAGCCTGTTCTCAAACTTATTCCCAAAAAGACATTCAGCTTTGGTCACCGAGTCCTTGCTTTTTTGTGTGTATCTCAGTTTTTGTCATTGAATTCCCTGTGTCCCAGTATCTCCCTTATAAACTGCCTTATCCCCTGAACCATTGTCTAAGAACATGGGACCTTTCTTTTTCCAAATTCTAAAA
Organism: Symphalangus syndactylus; assembly: GCF_028878055.3. Lineage (NCBI taxonomy): Eukaryota > Metazoa > Chordata > Mammalia > Primates > Hylobatidae > Symphalangus > Symphalangus syndactylus. Next base: position 108,827,138 of record NC_072428.2, read on the forward strand.
TCAAAGGCTGTCCTGGCTGTCCACATTGTCTCTAAATTACACACTGGGACCCTGCTGTAAATTGACAAACATGTTTCACATCACCTATTTGTCTGCTTGGATTTCTTAACATGATTAGTGCCATCAAATATAATCAAATCAATTCACTAAGATATGAAATGTCAAGAGGCCTTGATAATTGCTTTCCTTCTCGCCAAAAACAATAGTTTGCTTAAGATGCCTTTGTTGCTCTACTTCCAGAACAGGATGCACATGTTCAGAACTTGAGAGTCGTTCTGTGTCTTGGTTACTTTTCTGCACAGAAGACAGGTCTGGTTACAAGCCTGTTGCCCCCAAGTTAGCTTAATTTTTTTTTTTTTTTGAGACGGATTCTTGCTCTGTCGCCCAGGCTGGAGTCCAGTGGTGCGATCTCGGCTGACTGCAAGCTCCGCCTCTCGGGTTCACGCCATTCTCCTGCCTCAGCCTCCCGAGTAGCTGGGACTACAGGCGCCCGCCACCAAGCCCAGCTAACATTTTTTGTATTTTTAGTAGAGACGGGGTTTCACCGTGTTAGCCAGGATGGTCTCGGTCTCCTGACCTCCTGATCCGCCCACCTCGGCCTCCCAAAGTGCTGGGATTACAGGCGTGAGCCACTGTGCCCTGCGCCTAATTTCACGATAGTTAAACTTATCACGTCCACCATCCTGACAGCAAGCTGATCTGCCTAAGCTTGTTTGTCAGCTCTCCAAAATATAAGTCATAAATTCGATTTGAAAAAAAAAACACCTCAGAGTAAACATATTTTAAAAATTCCACCTCACGGCTTCCCTTAAAGGATTAGAGAACTGTTTTCTGTTAGTGTTGAGTCAAAGAATGAACTCAGAATAAGGGAAAGGCAGAATTAAGGGTTGCAGAATTCAGATTGAAAAATGTTGACTTTTTAAGTCATTATCCTGAGGGGTGTGCTGACCACAGCTTCTCATTATACCAGAGTATATTAATCCTTTATTGCTGATTACTTACCACAAACTTGAGTAAAGACCAAAGATATTGATTCAGAGTGGAGATATGGAGCTTGTTTGTAGCCCTGTCAGAGAGCTCCACGGATGTTAGCATACGAAGTCTAACTTTTTAAGGTGATTTATTTATTCTTATGTTGAATCTTTCATAATACAGAAGTGTAAAAGCACGGTGATCTCTTCATAGACATTTAGGGAACATGAAAAATAATTTTAAATACTCAGTACTAGGACTCAAAAGTACAGGAGTCTAAAACTTTGTATGTGTCCATTAAATAATTTTTTCTGTTTTAAAATGTATATTTACATCAATAAAAGCATGCAAGCACACATCCATGTACACATACACTTACATTTCCATTAAACAAGCATCACATAAGAACAAAATATCATGAAGCCACTTTATTTTCTCTCCCAATCATGCTTTAAGTTTATCCCATAGAAGTTAGTCTTTCCCTTTATCAGAATCAAATTTTTGGTCAGAAATGTAAATTTCTCAATAGTAAACATATTGCTTTGGGAGGCCAAGGTGGGCAGATCACCTGAGGTCAGGAGTTCAAGACCAGCCCTGGCCAACATGATGAAACCCTGTCTCTACTAAAAATACAAAAAGTAGCCTGGTGTGGTGGTGTGCACCTGTAATTCCAGCTACTCTGGAGGCTGAGGCATGAGAATCGTTTGAACCCAGGAGGTGGAGATTGCAGTGAGCTGAGACTGCACCAGTGTACTCCAGCCTGGATGACAGAATGAGACTCTGTCTCAAAAAAAAAAAAAGAAAAAAACAAAAAAAAATGAAGTAACTTGAAGTCACTAAGCAAAATTGGTAATTAGTAATTAAATTATCTAGTTCAGGACAGAATGAGGTGGGTGAAAGTTAACATTCCCGGAGGCATCAATTAGATTAAAGGGGACAAATTACTAAAACATGTAATTGAATGCATCAGAGAACTGTAGAAGCAATAAAGACAAGGTATTCAAAATTTTCACAAAAGACACCTTGCTGGAAAGACAAAACCAGCAGGAGAAGTGTTTTATGCTCACTGTCAGTGTCCCCTTCAAAACAGGTGTCACAATCTGAAGCCATGTGGTCAGGAGACTGGGCCTGGGCTGAGAAAATCTGAAGATCAAAACAGATCTCCTTCAGGTTTTAGGCTTAGTGTAACTTCCAGGGGAGCAAGAAGGGAGTATTTTATGTTTCTATTACTAAGTAACAAATTACCACAAATTTAGCAGCTTAAAATATATACATCCATAATGTTACAGTTTTGTGGAACATTGGGCAAGCTGGGAAATAAATTTTTGTTGTTTAAGCCAATTAATTTTTGTTGTTTCTTTTGTCAAAAGAAACAAAACAAAACCCTGCCAATTTAAAATTCTAAACCAGCAGAAATATTTATTACCATTAAAGGCTTGCATTCAGGAAAACAAAAGTTTAGGCCATTAATTTTTTGTTTGTTTGTTTGTTTGTTTTTTGCCAGTTGGTTTTATTGCAAGAAATACTTTATCTTCGGGATGAAGGAAAATAATTCTAGATTAAAAAATGAAACTAAGGGAAGGAATAAAATACACTAGGAAGGGTAAATATATAAGCCCATAATAAACAATATTGGTTGTAAAAAATAATAATGTTTTGTGCAACTCAAAACATATGTAAAAATAAAATGCAAAGCAATTATGTATAAATACATAGCAGGATAAGCAAAGTGAAAAGGTTCATGAATTCGAGCAGGACCAGAGACATTTGTATTAGTCTATGACAAGTCAGGGGCTACCACTAAACCATTGTAATTTAGTAAATATATATGTAGAAAGTTAATTGAAGGGAAAACACAATAATAAAAATATTGAATTAATGCAAAAGATGTAAAGTAATGAATGAAAGAGGAACATAAGGCAGAAGTGCTAAGGAGGACATAATCATTATGACAGAAGACATAAATCGGTGTCTCAGTAATGACATTATGTATGTGAAAGGAAAATAGACCAGTCCCCCAAATCACTAAACCAAGGGAACAGTCAAGCTGGGAACTATGTCAGGCAAACCTGCCTCCCATTTTAGCTACAAAGAAGCTATACACCTTCCTCACAATTTACCGACAGGAAATTCCTTGTGGACAAAGGACAGACAGAACTCAAAGTCATCATCTAAGCTGACCTGAGACAAATGCATATCTGATTGCTTCCTCTGCCCTATTGTTCATGTAAAAATGCAGATTCACTGAGCCAGACTAAATTGTATATTCAGTGGGAGGCTGATCAAGGACTCAAAAGAATGCAACCTTTTGTCTCTTATCTACTTCTAACCTGGCAGCCCCCACTTCAAGTTATCCTGCCTTACCAGACTGGACCAATGAATATCCTTCACATATTGATTGATGTCTCATGTCTCCCTAAAATGTATAAAAGCAAACTATACCCCCGACCACCTTGGACACATGTTATCAAGACTTCCTGAGACTATGTCACTGGTGTGTCCTTAACCTTGGCAAAATAAACTTTCTAAAGTGACTGAGACCTGTCTCAGACATTTTGGGCTAACCTGTATAAGTGCTTTCAATGCTAATGTCATTGGATTCCGGTGAAGAAAACAAACCAAAATATAATTCTTGCTTGAAGCAAGCATGAATTATGAGAGAACAAATAGTTTTAAAGAAATGAAAGAAGGTACAGGATGTGAATATTAAGTAAAAGTAAGGTGAAGAAGCTGGATCAATACAAGACAAAATAAGCATTTAAGTCAAGAAGCACAGGTTGCAAAATCTGAATTCAGAGAAGGGAATATCTATGGTTGTCTCCCTCTCTTTCCTTTCATATAGGTCTTTTTCTCAACTTCTTCCTCCCCTCCCTAACCACAGTTTTGGAGCCTCCACATTCTTCTGTGTTTAGAGTCGTGGAGAGGGAGGGGTGACAACTCTCCAGGAGAGCTCTCACTTGACCAGGACCATCACGATGATGTATCATTCATTACGTTTTGTAGGTTTACTCTGTCAGCACCCTGATGGGTTATTAAGGAAGTTTCCCATCTCTGCCAATGTCTATTAGTTCCCTTGACAACAGCACATATTTCCTGTGCCATCAAGTGATTGCTTGTGATTTCTCCCACATTCTTAGGTAATCAGTATTCTACTACGAAAGTTCCCTAATTCTTTCAGCTGTCTATCATGTATAGTATTTAAGAAAACCCTATGCAGACTTTCTTGAAAGTACGGCCTATATCAGGTACAAAGAAAAATATCTTGTATTTTTTACTTCAACAAATAGAGTCCAAAAGGTACCTTTATTTTACTATCTTACACCACTTAAGCCTGGCTCTGCCAGCTGTCTATCATGAATTAGAAACCAGTTCACCACGTACCCAAAGATTTCTCGAAGCTTCCTTATAGCATCATCTTGATATTAAATAAAAAAGGGGCAGTCTCCACCCTTTGTTTAGAAGAAAAGCAGAATAGCTCACTCTGAAGAAATTCTTCTCATTCTTCTTATCTCCACCACTTGCCTTCTCAAGCCTTCAAAATGGTTGAGAGTTTTGGAAGTCATATAATTTTTTCTTAGAACACAGAAAAGAATTGCACATTAATTTAGTATTTCACATTGGAAGGAGCTTCAGATTAAACTCCCATTTTAATATATAATTAAACATTGATAATTTTTACAAGAACGACTAAAAGTGATTATATAAATTTTTTTATTTTTTATTTTTTAATCCTTTACAGTTATGTTAGGGATTCCCAAGATCACCCTCAGGCTTAATGATTCACTAGAAGGACTCACAAGACTCAGAGAAGCGATCACATTCACGGTTACAGTTTATTACATTAAAAGGAAACAATAAAATTGGTAAAGAAAATGTGCAATGGGCAAATCCAGGAGAAGCCAGGCATGAGCTTCTAGCTGTCCTTTCTCAATGAAGTTGCATGGGAAGTGCTTAATTCTCCCAGCAACAACATATATGAAGCGTTTCAACTAGGGAAACTCAGCTAGGCCTTGGTGTATGGGGTTTTTATTGGAAGTCAGTCACACAGACATGCAACCCCCTCCTGACTGACCTCAGCTAATAGATTTCATCCATCAGAGCCAGAGCAAAAATAGTTATGCACCATAAATTATACTGTTACCACAAACTATCTGCTCAAACTGTTACTATGTGGTCCAAAGCTTCAAGGCATACAAACATACATTTAGGCAGACTATTACAAGGGCTCATAGCTCATCTTCCAGGAACCATTGAAGGAGACAGGCTTTTTATTTTTTTTTCCTGGAATGGGCAGGGTTTAAGCAACCCAGAGTTGCTGATTTAACTTCCTGCATAATAAACTTTCCTTGTTCTTTTACTAAGAATTTTTGAATGTACATCAGTGTAGGAAAATAAACTTCCCTGAATTTCTTCATGCTGTTGTAAAAAGCCCCATCCTTCTAAGACAGAGAGATGTATAAAATATAAAAATAAAGAATGTTTGTTTTTACTTCTCCTGGAAGCAGTTTATTTTCCATGTGACCTGAGAATTCAATTTGTAGACATTCATTTGGTTAATTATTCTGGTCCAAAAGGGCCAAATGATTACCGAACTGGGCCCCTATGTGCCATGAAGACTATGAAGCTATTTACCTAGATATTTGTTTCAAAAGAGATGAAGCCCTAGAAATTGGAAACATCTCTAGATCATCAAAGCTAAGACACAAGTCTATCTAGATCCTAGAAATCTTTTTTATATGTAATAAAAGGATAAAGTAGGGAGGATATTCTTTCAGGATGAGATGGAGGCAGAAGTCTCCCATTTGTAAGCAGAGAAAAATAATTTTTCCTTGTCCCATGACCATGGAGGGCCCAGCCACTTGCACAGGAAAGATTCCCCTGGCTCTCATCTGTCCCTTCTAAGGTAAGATCTGGGACAAGGTGGGAGAGGGGGTCAACATATTTATTATTTTCTGTAAAGTAATTAAGAAGTCTACTTCCTAGGCAGAATACTTCATGTGTGCATCCAGGATAAAGTTAATAGTAACAAATATTAAAAAGCCAAAAATTATGTGATATTTCCATGAATTCTGATATGTAAGTGGAAATAAACCACAAGCAGCCATGGAAGTCACATCTGTAACTATAAAGGAAGAAGCTTATGAAAGGCAAAGGAAATTACTATGTCATTGAAAGCCAGAGAATACTAAAAATTGACAAGACGATATTTCCTGGAAAATTCTGCAGACAAGTGTTGCAAAGTATCTTGGATGGTGGTACACCTCACAAGCTCTATTACTAACTGAAAGCAAGGGGTAAGTGGTTAGGTCAGAAGAAAGAATAAACACCGTGTATAATGCTACAAGAAAACTAGAAGATGGAAAATAGGTACATTTCCAAAATGAAATAATTAAGAATATAAAAAGTATCAAATATGATGTGATAGATATCAAATAATAATGCAGCACACCAGCATGGCACATGTATATATATGTAACAAACCTGCACGTTGTGCACATGTACCCTAAATCTCAAAGTATAATAAAAAAGATGAAAAATCTAATATACATATCATGGGTAGGGAAAATGGAGTAGACAGGGGAAAAATAATATGAAAAGATTAAAATGATGCAAGTTCTTGAGTTTGTCTATGATGTTTTCTATGGGAAGAGCAGGAGGGTTGACAGAAAGAGCAAGCAAAAAAAGTGTCCTCTTACTCTAAGAAGAAAAGCAATCTTCTAAGGTAGGTTTCTCATCTTACAGTAGGGCCTGTGGACTTCTTATCTCAGAATCACCTTAAAAGCTTATTAAAAGTGCAGAGTGACAGGTCCTGCCCAAGGCCTATTGATTTAGAAGATTTGGGATTGTGGCCTGAGAACCTGCATTTAATAGCATTTTTTGGTGTTTTTTCTTACAGACACTAAATTTAGGAAGTAGCTAGCACTTTAAGTGAAAAGTGTCAGAGGAACCATTTCACAAGGGAAGATTGTGCTTTCTTTCAAAAGATTATGTGGTAGGAATCCAGCTATTAATTCAATTGAGGATAACCCTAGGGACTTATTTGAAGTTATTTAAATCCTGCAAAGTAAGGAGTTTGATGTGAGCTGCAGATGAGCACACGGATTTAATTTATTTTGGACACTATCAGGAGAAAATGGAGTAGCACTAATGGGAAAACCTGTGGTATTTCCTTCAAACAAGCCTAAGTGACAACATGTTCTTTTTTAATAGGAATAAAATAATGGCCAAAAGAATTGTGATCTGCTTAAGAACCAATGGTAATAAACTGATAATATCCATAAAATGGTATATCGCATGGGGCTTTGATTAATAAATACAAATGATGAGTTGGATTGAGGCAGGAAGGGCAGGAACACCAGGAGGGAAGCAGAGACATTCGATCAATACCCCAGAGTCTATCAGTCTGGATTAGGCCTCCGCATATTTTCTTTTCTTGCAACAGCCTCAGGTAATTGACTCCCTATCACTTTATTTCTGTTGTGTTTCCCTGCTACAATCGTAACTTCAGTCCCATAGCTTGCTGTGAAAAGATTCACTGGACTCTAACCCCATCCTGCTCTGCTTAATCTCAAAAAACTCAGCGTCTCTGAATTTTGAACACTAGTAACTCTGCAGTGTCCTACCAAATTCCAGCAAAAATGACAAATGACTGGAAACTTAGAAAATTATGAAACTACAAAACTACTGACAATTGTTCTCTTTAAATAAAACCAAAATAAAAATGGAATTAAGAGATAAGCCTTTTATAAAATATGTGACTTCTAAATAAAGAAAACTTACAATTCAATAATAAAACTACCCAATTTAAAAATGTGAAAAGTATTTAAATAATCATTTATTCAAGGAATATACACAAGTGGCCAATAAGCCCAAGAAATGACATGACACATACATCATCAGTCATCAGGGAACTGCAAATCAAAACCACAATGAGATAATGCTTCACACCTACTAGAATGGCTAGAATCAAAAATTCAGATAACAAAGCAATGTTTGCGAAGATGTACAGAAACCAAAACTCTCATATCCTCATAATGAAAAAATAAAATGGCACAGCTGTTTTGGAAAACTGGCATCAGATGATTAAACAAGGAGTTACCATATGACCCAATAATTCTACTCTTAGATTTACACTCAAGGTAGACAAAAACATGTTCACATCAAAACATACACCCAAATGTTTATGGCAGCACTATTCATAACAGTTAAAAAATGGAAAAAAAATTCATTGTCCATAAAGCAATGAATAGATTTTTAAAAGTGATATGTCTATATAATAAAATATTATTCAATCTTAAGAAGGAACAAAATATTAATACATGCCAAAACGTGGGTGAACCTTGAAAATATTTAGCTAAATAAATAAAGCAGGGAAATCTGTAAAGATAAAACCTAAATTAGTGTTTGCATAGGGACAGAGGCAGGAAATAGGGAGAGATAATTAAAGGTTATGAAGTTTATTTTGGAAGTGATGAAAATGTTCTAAAATTGACCATAGTGATGGTTGCATATATCTACTGTTAAAATAAAACTTCAAACAAATTTAACTGAGTTTAATTAAGCAAGAAAAAAAATTCCCTAATTGGGGAGCCCCCAGAATCACAGCAGACTCAGACACCAGGGATGCCTTGTAGTCAGAACAAATTTATAGACAAAAAAGAAAAGTGATGTACAGAACTTGGAAGTGAGGTACAGAAACAGCTGGATTGGTTACAGCTCAGCATTTGCGTTATTTGAACACAGTTTGAACACTCGGCGGTGTATGAGTGGTTGATGTGTGGCTGCTGGGATTGGCCAACACTCAGCTATTGTTACAGGTGCATACTCCTAAGTTAGGTTTTCAGTCTCGTCTACCTTTTAAATTAAGTTATGACTTGTCCACAAGGACTCAAATATAGAAGTATGGAGTCCTTCTCAGGCCATATTTAGTTTGCTTTAACACTATGAATGTACTAAAAACCATTAAGTTGTACACTTTGAGTGAATTATATGGTATGTGAACTATATTTCAACTAAGGTATTAAAATGGAATTAGAATTTCTTTCTATCTGTAGCCTAATTTATTTCTTACTAATTCCACAAGCATTAATCCAGTATGTAAAAATACATGCTGATAATTATTTATTTAGCTGCTATCAGTTATTTATGTTTCCATATGTATTCCTCTTCCATACTTCCACTCCATTTTCAGAAGGTGGCCAGACTTTGTCCCCTCTCATCTAAAGGGAATTTACTAGCCCAGCCAAAAGTATCTTGATAATATCCCTCCAACATCCTTATTCTTAATCCTGAGGTCCTGGAGTGGGTTATTAAGTAGAAGCAGTGAGGGGAAGAGGCAGCAACATGGAAGAAAAAAACTACTATCTCCTCACTGGGGAGGAGAAAGCAGCCTATGGGTCATGTAGGTATTGAGATCACATGATCCTGTCTTGTAGTATCCTGAATAGGTGACTTGGCCAAGAGGGTGAATGGATTTATGGTACTGCTAGGAAGGCTGTACTTTAAGCATCATATGTCTTGGTCTCATTCCCCAAGCATAGCCTGGAAGAATCAGCACTTCAAAGAATCATGTTTGTCAGAACCTCAGCACCTCAGTGATAATCAATGTGGGCCAAAGTTAAATGCTTCCATTTTGGGTGGTGTTTTGTTTTACAAATATTTAGTAAACACTTAGTAAACATCTGCCACATTGTCAGTAGGTGAAGAGGGAGTTCCAGCAAGATTTAAAGCACATTTCCTGAAAATCTAGCATGAGAGCTCAGAATAAGGTTTGTTTGATATAAATAATATTTTATTGATTGATTGAAACAGAGTCTTACTCTGTTGCCCAGGCTGGAGTGCAGTGATGTGATCTTGGCTTACTACAAACTCTGCCTCCCAGGTTCTCCTGCCTAAGGGGTCTAGGATTACAGACGCACATTGCCACACCCGGCTAAGTTTTGTATTTTTAGTAGAGATGGTGTTTTGCCATGCTGGCCAGGCTGGTCTTAAACTCCTGACCTCAAGTGATCCATCTGCCTCAGTATCCCAAAGTGCTGGGATTGCAGGTGTGAGTTGCCATGGCTGGCTAAGAAAATTTGAAAATGTAACATTTTTTTAACCTACCAACATCATACGTATTCCAAGAACTGCATTCCTGACATTACATTAAAAAATGATCAACATAATAAAACATAGCAGTTTTTCCTCAAAAATTCACATTACATTCATGTAATAGACAACAATATTTGTGATACAATATATTTTCTATGTTGTACCACAGCATACTTTCATGCATTAACTGTAACAGTTAGCCAGGGTTCCATTGCTAAAGGGGACTCACGAGAATCCAAAGCAATGCTGACAAATGGATGCCTCACTGAAGAAAAAAGAATAAAATATAGTGAAAGCATTAAAGTAAGCATATGTACCAGAGCTCTGGCTGCCTCACAGCAAGGGGTACTGAGAGGCCAATGCCAACTCAAAATGTCCTCTCTACAGGGATAGATATATTGGATGTATGTGTTCTCTCTCTCTGTATTTATCTATCTCATTCTTTCAAGGTACATGGGGAACCCTGAAACCAGGGAACCCAAGAAGAAATCTTGAACAGGGTTTTTTATACCCTGCTGGTCATGTAAATATATTCTTGCTATGTCAGGATCTTCAGTGTAGTATCCTCCAGAGGTCTCACTGAGACCAAGAGCAAATCATCAGTCTCACTGTTACCAATAGGGAAGGATGATAAACTGGGACAAAATAACCTCAAAATGCTAGATCCACAGTTACAAAGCAGCGCTCTTAATGTGATATTGTACATTTTATGTTTAACTAGGGCCAGTGCTCTGCAGCCACTTTAGAAAACCAATTTAGGCCAATTCCAAGCCTACTAGAATTAACACTCACAGCATAGAAATATATTAAGAAAGTGTTTCCAAAGCCTTCCGGAGAGATGCAGTTTTTGAGATTTGTATGGCCTTTACTTTGAGAGAGGAACTCTACAAACTCATCCAACTAAGCCCTAATAGGCATAGCGAGACTAAATTAGATATTAGACTTACATGATTTGGTCTAATAGCTCAAAGTCAATTTTAGTTCACTTCTTAGAGAATCACTTTCCCAATCTTATAGTCAAGTAAAATTATCAGCCCCTGTTGAATTTGTTTCTGAAACTTTCTCAAATATGCTAAGATTTTACATTATCAACCAACACTAACACTAAGACCACCATCTGAACCACCCACATCCCCAGTGATGGCATATTATGCACTTTCTCTCAGAAAATGTTCTGTTTCCAAAGTCTAGAGGGTGCTTTGAAGTTTGGTCTGAAACATTTCCTTTTTATTCTTTTCAGACATTTTTCATGAACAGTCCTGAAAGTTTCTACATCTGCCCTTCTAAAAGATTCTTTTCTCCCAAGGCAATAAAAGTTTCTTTTTATTCTTGAGTGCCTTATTGCAGCAAATTTTCTAGTTGGTTTTAATATCTGGTTATATATGTGGCAGATATGGTGGTTTTCATTTTAATAGTACATACAATTCGGGAGCACAAAATTAATTTAAATCATGCATCTCCAATTCCTGTACTTAATGGGAAACTTAATGTCTTGAATTTCTGATAAATTTTATATAATCTAGTAATTTTGGAATTACTTCTAGAGTTTGATTAAGTGACTTCAATGTATTTAGAATGAAAAGAGATACATAGAAATAGGTGCATTGCTTCTTAATACCCTCCAATCAGTGAGGCGTAGTTATATTTCAGAGCAAGAGGTAAAGGTAGGTGAGTCACATTGTTAAACTTATTGGTATCTTTATGGTCTCAGATAGGAAGCGTTATTCTAAATTTACTAATATATGTCTGGGTCTTTGCCTTCAGTGATAGGTATAAAGTCATTAATAGATTATTTTCTATTTAACTGCCATATTAGGTGAAGCAAAAATGATCTAGGACAATATGCAGGGGAGTTATATTCCACTATTTTTTACATTTTATCTTCAACATCTATCACAAAGACAATAATAACCACAATAAGCATACCATTTATTAAGCACATATTAAGTGTCAGGTTGTGTGACATCTTTATACTGATTCTATCTAATCCTCATAACAGTGATGTAAATAGCATTATTTCTATTTTATAACAGAGGAAAAAAGAATAAGAAGATGGCTTAAGGGCCATGTAAAGATAACATCTAAATTGGAATTTTAATCTACATCCCAGAGATTTAAGAGGCTATATTTACTTATTATTAGGTGCTGCTTGTCTTCATCACTTCTTCAAAGTAGTTTCCACAGCTAGAATTTTGCTTTTATTTGTACAATGTTTTGATTAATGTAAATGATGTAGTTTGTTGGATGTGTCTCCTCATTTCTGTCTTCTACACATACCTCATTCCAGAAACATAAGACAGAATTATATGTGGCACAATAATAACTGAAAATTTATGATTTATTCCTATTACTCTACGTGTCTGAAAGAAATAAGTATTCTTCAATCTCATTTTAAAGAAGATAATTAAGCCTTTGAGTTTCCTCTGGGCTTTGCTAAAGGAGAGTGGTGTCCAGGACCTCTGAAAAGAAAATTCTTAGTCCAATCTTTTATTGCTTTAATTAAAACAACAAAACTAAACACCTAGACTGGAGGTGTGAAGGTAGGGATAGAAGTGTTTTAAGAGTTTCCACAGTGACTGAGAAGGGATTGAGATTTCGAAGGCCTTTCATCCTATTGGGAGATCATGCTCCCCAGTAACTCTTGTCAGGTAAAGGACAGACCCTTGGAAGGGGGTGACTATGAGGTGCTGCCCCCTTGGTAGCTGCACTTGGGTGTTTCAGTTCTCGTTCCTGAACAAACAATTGATTCTAAGCCAGGCACAAAGGCAGCAGAGTGGCCATCTTCAAGGTCCCCTAGGTCAGTGAGCATACCACCAGGAAGTTGTAGAAGAGAGAAATAAGTCTTCATACAGCAGTATTAAATGGATTTTAGAGAGCAAATAATTTCTCTTACCTTATCCTAAAGTACATAACTGAAAAAAAAAAAATATCTCATCTCTTTACCCAGAAAGTGGATACATGGAGCAGGGTTAGCATGGGTCAGAAAACAAAAAGGAATGTGGTATTTATTATTTTGCACCCTGGTATATTTATTGCACAAGATTCTTTCTAACCCCCACACACAACCTTCTGAGGCAATGTTGCAGAAAATAAAGATAGGTAAGAGGAGAGTGAAGTGGGGATTTTGCATAGTCGGCTTCCCTTTGGCCTCTGTGGAAAGGGAAGTGCTCATGTCCAGGTAATGGCCAGTAGCCAGTATGGGGTGTATGTCTGCAGAGCACAATCACAGACAAGGTGCACCTCTGAGCAAGTCCTCCAGGGATGTTTGAAAATAGACCTAATTTCCACATTTATTCTAGAAGACAGAATATTAACTCATCGATGTGTGTGTGGATAGGAGAGGCTGGTGGATGGGATAAGGATTTACTTGACAGATACATCTTAGCCTCTGTTACTTTGAATATTTGATTAACCACACCTTTTTTTTCTTTTTTTTTTTTTTGACATTTCTGGGTAACCGTTTATATAGTCATGGCCAGGCTGTCTTTATAATACAGAATGTCTCTGGCTTCCACTGTACAGCTGAAACAGGCATAAGCTTAGGTGTCAGAGGTGGTTATATAGATGCATGGAAACAAAAGTATCCAATAATTTTTCTATATTTTTTGACTCTAGAAAGTGTATGTGTGAATATTAAAGCATTAATGATAGACATCTGAATATATTGTGTAGTTCATTTTGTTGTTCCATTACCCCACTACTTAATACATTAAAATCATGTGATACTTAATTCATTTAATAATAAAAAGGACCAGATTAAAATTTTTGAAATGAATATGTGTAATTTAATTTTGGCATTCAGAAATCACTTCGATATTTTTAAAGCTCTGCCAACTTTTTAATTTTCTATTTCCAAATCCATATATTAAAGCAAAGCTAGGAAGAACTATATACATCATTTTGTCCAATCTATCCATTTTATATATGGGGAAATAGAAATATAAAATAACAAATAGTGATAACATCTTCAGCCAAATTTTGAACTATTTTCATTGTGATCTATTCTCTTTTCTTCATCTCTTTTAATTAAAAGCATATGAAATGTTGTAAAGAATTTGGAATTCTATAGTCAGAAGTATATTAAATCATGTAAGTGTTAATTAGAACTAGAAGGAGGACGATAGTTCAACATCTAATTTTTTTGTATGATCAGTAATTTTCTTGCTGAACTCAACAGAGTTGCCTACTGTGATGGAAAGGGAGTGGAAGAACAGAATTGGCCTGTGCAGAAAGCTTCTGGCCTCCACATCCACTCTGTAAAAATAAACATGGGAAGCTGTGTTTCACGTTCTTTGTGTATAGTTTCCATTGACCATTTGGGTTCAAGATACAGTGCCAGTGCACAAACCAATTTACAGAATTCTAATGACTGGTCATTTATATGCACTGCCAACACCGAAGTAAACTTTAATATTGCCTGTCACTTACTTAAAAGCTCATTCACCTTAGATTTGTAGTCCTCGACATTCTTACTTCATTCTGCATTTCATAACATATTATCTGTCTTAGTCTCCTTGTGATCTTTACACTTAGAAACAGTTCACATTTTTTAATACACCAAAATGGCTTCATATATAGGCCTAAAATTCCCTGATCTTCTTTTATAATTTTCCTTTTCATACAGTCCTGAGAACTAATTTATAATGTATTTTTTATACCTTTGCTTTGTTTGACATAATCAAGACTGTCTGATACATCTGGGTTAAACTGCTTGCCATTTCCCAAGCAAGCCATTCATTTCTCTGTATCCTTTGTTGCACTTTTCTTTTATCCCATAATTATTTTCCACTTGTCTAGTTAATACACTCAAAGAGTCACTGCGAGTCACCTCCTGTACCATGATTTTCAGCACTTTCAGTAAAGATATTTCTCTCCTGTGAGCTTACAGACATGGTACTCAACCTCACTATTGTGAGGGATAATTGTCCCATGGCACAAGGTCTTGTCCAAGGGCACTTACGAGACCTCTTCAACTGTAAATCTTTCAATATTTTGTTTCTATGGCAAACTCAAAGATTGGATGTAGCTCTGTTTCTTCTACTCCGTAATTCTTTATTTTTATTGCTCTTAATTTTCTGTGTTGATAATTTTGAACTTATCTGAAATTTAAGTTAAACACACGAAGGGCTAACTTTGTCATACCCCTGGTGGTAATGTTCTGCATGTTCTCATAGACATGTGTTAATGTCCTCATCCCCACGTTCTGTGTATCCTATTTTTATCATTTTAGACATTTCATCATATTTCTTTTATTTTTTTATTTTTCCCATTAAATCTGGGGTTCAATCATGTTCTCTATATTCTCCATATCTAAAAGTTATTTCTCTTCAGTGTAATAATATTATTAGTCTTTCAACTCTGAGTATTTGCCTTCTAAATGTAGAATATTCAAATTTAAAACAATTTCACTTACATTAGCATGGCTCAAGTTTTTCATGGTGAGTATGTATATTTAGTTCTGACTAAATCCATCCTATAATTTTCTAGGGTTACTGACAAGAGCTGCAAAAATAGGATTGCACATACTGTTGTTGGAAAATATGCATAACTATTATTTACTAAATTTAGCTTCTTCACAAGCTTTATGTATTTTTCTGTTTATATCCTTTATATAAATTAATGACTGGAATTTATATGATCCTCAATTTTTTACAATAAAATTTCAAAAGCTTTATCTTACTGAAAATATACAATGCCTTTTTCAAGTAAGTAGGATGAATCGTATCATCTCCATTTTCAAGTTGACAAAATAAAATTCATGGAAGTCAAATAACCTCAGTTACTATTATTGTTGCTTTACTCTGAAAAATTTCCTTGGATTTCATTACCTCTTTGCACGTGTTTGTCTTGTAAAATGAATGTCTCATATTTAATTATCAATAATTTATTTGATTTGCTGCCCAGTGTTAATAACAAAATGTATTTTGTTGAAATTTTCCCCCATATTAATTATATATTATTAGTACATTTAAAATGTGTATCCCTGTAATCCTTCTGCCATTTCCACTGTGGTGATTATTATGTGCCTATGTTAGGGTGGTCCCAATCGGCACAGCATCTGTGCCATGCTCTTTCACCATTTTGGGCTTCCTTAATCCTGTGAGGGAGAATTAATCACTACATTTTGTATTAGTTTCCTCAGGCTGCCATAACAAAATGCCATAGGCTAGGTGGCTTAAACAATATAAATTTATTTTCTCATAGTTCTAGAGGCCAGGAAGTCCAAGATCAAGGTGTTTCATTCTGTGGCCTCTTTTTTTGGTTTAGAGTCAGTTGCCAGTTTGCTGTGTGCTCACATGACCTCTTCTTTGTGTGTGTGTGGAAAGAGAGAGAGAGAGAGAGAGACAGAGAGAGAACTATCTTCCTCTTATTATAAGCCCCCAATTCTACCAGATTAAGGCCTTAACTTTTTGACCTCCTTTAATCCTAATTAATTCCTTATAGGCCCTATCTCCAATTACAGACATGTCGGGTCGCTGCTTCTACACAAGAATTTTTTGGTAGGGGGACACAAACATTCTATCCACAACACATCTCCATATGAATTCTTCAAACCTCATACCTGGCATGGCCTGTCTCTGACATCTAATTGTATCTAATAGCTTTGATCAAATTATATCAAATACCTTTCTCTTTTCCCTACTATGGAAGAATAAAATTTCTTTCTATTTACCTATCTTTCTGTTCTCTTTACACACAGATATACCTTCACAAAATGATGTCTGCTATTTTTTCCCATTTTTGTAGCCAGATCTGCATAATTCTCCTTTATTTGGTGTTTAATGCTGTTAGTGTCCTCAAGCACCCAATGTACTCCTTTAAAATGTTAGGAATTATTCATTATAAAGAGCACATCAGCATTAGGAGATATACCTAATGCTAAATGACGAGTTAATGGGTGCAGCAAAACAACATGGCACATGGATACATATGTAACAAACCTGCACATTGTGCACATGTACCCTAAAACCTAAAGTAAAATAATAAAAAAAAAAAAGAAAAAAAAAAGAGCACATCAGCAGGCCAACAGACGAAGGGGCCTTTTCTTTAGTAGCTCCAGAATGCTGTAATATTTACTCTAGGATCGCTAATTCTTATTTTGTTTATCCCACCCCCCTCCAGCCCCCCACCACACATACATACAGGCCAACCCTTATTCTTTTTCCTTTCCTTGTATGCCTTTTTTGTTTTTTGGCAGATATTGGTTTTAAATTATTCAATTGTACTTAATATATTTTGATACCATTTGAACAGAGATGTTTACCTTTTAGTACCACTGGTCACAGGTATAATTTTGGATGATATTTCTACTTTCTTAAATCTTTATTCAACTTTCTAACCACATTATTTATATAAACAACTCTCATTTTAAATATCATATCTCTTACATCATATTTGCTTTTTCAGTCTATAGTCTGTTTTCTTAATCTGAGGTTGACACCAAACGTAAATAACCTTCATGATTCTGAAATAGGTTTATCACTATAATCATCATTTTAGGGTGCAGAAACTTCATGAGAAATTGTGTAAGATATTTAGATTTACATAGTTATTAAATGGCAGAGCCATAAATGCAGCTCACTACTCTCTGCAGATGAAGAAAATAAAGGATGGAAAAGAGAAATATCTTATTTAACAGACTAATCCTTTTTTGAAACTATACCAGAACAGATATATTCCAGATACCATATTCTGGGCCATATAGCAATTCTAAAAACAACAACAACTCATAGGACACAAATTGTGCTCTTTAATCATAGTGAAATTAAATTAAAAGTATATAACAAAAGAGAAAAATAGCTATTAGATAGCTATAGAAATAACAAGTTTTGTGTATATGGATGTATTTGAGAATATATAGATATATTTCTTAGCTCTGTCCAAGGGTCCTAGAAGCAAAGACAATCCAATACAATGAACACACCTACTGCTCAGATCTTAGCATTTAAATGTCAATCTCTGATAAGAAGAATCATGGCCTTTTGGAGAAATGCTTTCTTCAGGTCTGACATAGTGAAAACATAAGACTCTTATCCAGATAGTGATGAAGTAGTAAAACAATATAATTAATGTGAGCACGTCAAAAGGACTCAGGAATTAATTATAAAGAGGTTACGAATGGCCAAGCTTTCAAAATTTGAGCAACAAATTAAGTAATGATAGAAAGGGCATATATCCCTTAGAATAAAATAAGTATTTATGAATATATTTTGATACAAATAAGTGCAGACAGACAGACGTAAAATAGGGAGAAGAAACATCTCTTAGATAGAATTACAGTTTTAAAATGTAGAATAAATAATGGAAATATAAAACATGGTAACAACTATTGTGGATGCTAATCAATGATGGAAGCTAAAATCAGTGGATGAAAATATAATGAGAAATAAGATATTTACATAGTCACAAGGAATCATCCCAAGAGATTACTGCAAAGGGTAAAATGATAACTATGTATAGGAAAAAATCTAACTGGCATTGCTTTAACCAAGTGATCAAAGTCAGTACCACCAGTAATGAGATAAATTGACATAATTTATCTATTGATAAGATGAACTGAGAATGTTAAAGTATCACTTCAGTTTTATACTTGCCAAAATTCATAGCCACAGTTTAAACATGAGAAAACATTTAAAAAATTCAAATTCAGGGCTTTTCTAAAAAAATAACTGGAGTGTACCCTTTGGAAGTGTCTAGGTCATGAAAGAAAAAGAGCCACAGGTGTGAGGAAATTAATTAGGCATGACAACTAAATGCAACGTGGAACCTTGTATTGAATCATGGAAAAGAAATAGGATATTAATGGGAAAATGATGAAGTTCAAATACTATCTGTAAGTTCATTAACAATATTTTATCAATGTTAGTGTCTTAGTTTTAATAATTGTACTGTAAGTACGTAAGATGATAGCATTATGGGAATCTGGTTGAAAGGTACAGCAGGAATGTTTTTATTATTTTGCAACTTTCTAAATTTAAAATTATTTCAGAGTAAAAAGTTACAAATTATAAATAAATTGTTCTAAATTAATACAGAGCTATACCATACACATAAGTTAGGAGACTGAATTTTTATGATGTTTGTTCTCATCATGCTGATATGTTGTTTCAATAAAATAAAAAACATAGCCTAAAGTTTTTTTTTAAAAAAAGATGAGCTGATGCTGAAATTTTTATGAAAATGTAAAGAATATAGAATAGGCAAATATAGCTTGAAATTTTTTTTAATTATGTTATTTCAAGATTTTAGTAGTGATTATTTGACTATATGCAATAGCTAAAACTCATCTAACAATTAAGATCTTTTTGTTTTATTGCATTTAAAATATAGCTCAATAAAGTCTTAAAAGAAGATACATGAACATCAAAAACATGCAGAGATCAAAAGAAAAGTGAATAATTGGAATTTAGCAATGAGTAATTTCACAAACTATTGCAATATATCTTGAAGGAAATATGCAATATATCTTGAAGGGGAAAAATGATATGAAGCAAGAGAAAGAAGAGCTAACCAGAAATATGAAGGACATTAAAGAAATAAGGAAATTTCTTATAGTTTCATTCTAATCATTTTTAAATGAACAATGTCAATTACAAACAGTAAATGAACAATGTCAATTACAAACAGTAAATTAACAAAATTTACTTCAAAAAATAGATAACTAAAGCAGAGCATCAGCCAAATTAAAAATGTAGGAGAAGAAAAAAATTCAAAAGTTGTTTGGTATCATTGTGGATTTTAATAAAGAAATAGTAGAACTTTATTCACAGTGTGGGCAGCTGATCACACACTTCAAGAAGTGAGAAAAAGAAATATGTAGCCAAAGACAGGAAAATAATTTTTTTCTAAAAATTCTTTGAGACCTCTATGTCAACACAATGGTGAGAGACTCAAATTTGAGGATTCTATTTTTTTTTCTTTTTTTTTTTTTGAGACAGAGTCTCGCTCTTTCGCCTAGGCCAGGGGATTCTAAACCTAATATTTGGAGAACTAAATCTCCATTTATGACAACCACTTTTAAAGCAAGAAGTAAAAAGAAGAGTAAATCATGGCAACCTCTTCTTAGTCTGCTTTCATTGAAAGTGAAAGCAGAAGCAGGACAATAAGAGGAGTCTATTTTTGACAAATTACTGCTGCTTGGTCTCAGAAAAAGGAGCATAAGTCCTGTAAAGGCATTCAGAGCTATTCTCTTAGAGTTAGGAGAAGACTTGGAAGCTGTATCAGAGACAGTTAAGTCTCATGTTTATGCTCAGTTGGATTGAAGAGAAAACTCCTTTAATTTGCTTGACATTTTGCTGTTGGAAAATGCATAACACTTAGGTTAAGACCCCTGTGCCTGAGTATCTAACACTCAGCGGGGACATATTAGGCAGTTGATAAACACCTACCTTGTGCCTCGTGCTAGCTATCTTTTGGGACCTCAATTATAAAGCGGAGTGCAAATTTATATAAAAGTTTTGTTTGTTTTTGTTTTTGGAACCAAAAGCTGTTAAAGGACTTGTAATGGTTTACATACACATACACATCTATACATTTGTCATTTAATAATCTTTGAAGTCATTGCTAACAAAAGGCTAAAGACATACTAGCAATTAGTGAGTAGGCTGCAGTAGGTGGTCTTTTCCAGCAACTAAATTTCCTTTGGCACTGTCCCTACTCACCCCCCACACTGCTGATGAGTTCAATAGACCCAAGTTCCACTCACTCAACATACATTCTCAGCAGGGCAGCAACCTTTCAGACCTGTGTTGTCTTCTTAACAACCTTCCTGATGATGCTTCAAAATTGTCCCTTTCTTCCTTAATTGTCTTATTTTCATCAAGATGTATAGATAAGTAGCATTCATATGAGTTGGTAAATCATATATTTTTCTATTAATTCTCCTTAGGATAAATATGGTAAATATTGCCTACTTTATTCTTCTAAGTACATTTAAAATGCTATTCTTCATAATTCAAATGTATCAAGTGTAAGAGAGAGGCTGGTTGTCTCTGCTGTTCAAAACAGTGTTCAGGGTATTTGCATATCAATTAGAGTACTATGTATATCTAAGGTACAGTTTTTAGCTTTGTAATTTTATAAACGTTTTCCCTCTTCCACTTCAGAGTATTTTGATCTTGAGAAATAGACAAATCTTTGTACTAGAATGTGCCTTTACATATTTATTATGAAACTGGGTCTGGTAAGAGAATAGATTTACAATTGTCATTTACACTGGGCCTTCAATTTTCATGATTAAATCTACTCAAACACCACAATACAGACCGGAAAACTTTCTGGTGAGCATACAGTTAAGAAAGCAGACTTCCTAATTCCATTATTTGTTCTAATAATAGAGCTGTGCAAGTATTTGGATAGACAGAGTCCACTACCAAAAATAACTAAAAAGTTGGATTAAATAATTACTAAATAATACATGACAAATGCTATGGTTTAAATGTATCTCTCAAAGTTTATGCATTGGAAACTTAATCCACAGTGCAACAGCGCTGAGAAGTTGGACCTTTAAGGATGATTAGGTGATGAGGGTTCTGCTCTCACGAATGGATTAATGCCATTACTGCAGAAGTGATTTAGTTATCTGGAGGGCAGTTTCCTCCTGAAGGATGAGTTCAATCCCTTCCCTCTTTCTTTCTCTCTCACGATGTGATGGCTTCTATCATCCTATGATGCAGCAAGAAAGCCTTTACCAGATTCATCCCCATGATCTCGGATTTCTTTGCCTCCAGAACCATGAGCCAAATAAATTTCTACAGATTATAAATTACCCAGCCTGTGACATTCTGTTATAGCAGCGCAGAATGAACTAAGACAACAAGATAACATGAAAGTAATTAATATCCCACTAAAACCATGACATTGTTGACACACTAGTTAATGAGTACACAAGGAAATTTGAGAGCTGAGATCATGCAGCTTATAAATGAAAAAAGATAAAGCTTGTTACAAATTTGAGAACAATCCTAAAAATGTACGCTACCTAATAATAATAGGTTGAGAGGCTTAAAGGGAAAATATTTAAAATGATAAATAATATCAAAAAAGTTTAAGAATTTTTGCTTAGGAAACACTAAATCACCTTTCTTTTCTTTCTAAAGAAAATGGTATTAAAATTATGATATGAAGGGACTATTAAAGACTATACAGCTAAAGTGTAAAAAAATTACAAATTATAAAAGCATGTTAGAAAAGTAATTAATAAAAGTATCTTATTTTCCAAATTGTGTGATGTTGATTAGCTTTAAAAATCTCATTAGTAATTACCTTTCTCATTCTTAATAAGTATTCACTTTTTGAATTAATTTTCTTTTTGTAATTTTGTGTTATTTCCCTTAAAAAGAGCCCCAAATTATACAAGATTAAGGCCCCACAAAGCCTACAATTCCCCCAGTAAAGCATTAAGAGGAAGTTAGAGATGCAAAGCTACTCATTGTAATGCTTACAGGACTTATAATATTACATCATAAAATTATGTGCTTGAAACTGTCATTAATATATTATTCAAATATACCACGGAGACCATGTTTATACCAAATAAAATGTTATTCATTATAAACTTTAATTACTCAAAATTATCATAGGACATGTAACATGATTTTTTAAATCTCTCTTTCTCTCCCTTGCTCTCTTTTTCTCAGTGTATCTGAAGCTCCAAATAGTACTTTATTATTCCACAAAGATGTATTAGACAACCAAAGGAAAACTTGCTAAGGAAGTTGCCAAGAACAATTCAATTCTTAGGTGACCACCTAAGTTCTGCTAGGAGTTCTTCCAGGAAAGGCCAAGATGGCAGTGGCTATTCAAGAGACCTCCATAAAGAGAGTTGGTGGTGCTCCTGGAGTTCCCTCACCATAGTGAGAAGAGGTGGTGGAACCTTACGTCCATTTCAGTGAAAATGCTTCACATTTCTTCTGGAATGTAGACAGTGCAAGGTGTGTGTTCAACCCTCAACTGACAAATTTAAAACATAATTATTTACCTGAGTAAGTCTGAATCAGCTGAAGGAAAGGCTGATTCAATAAATGAAAGTTGCCCAAAGAACATGTTTCTTATAGATCAGATGTTAGAGTCCTTTTTAATAAAGCTTAAACTGAAAAGGGATAGAGGATCCTAAGCAAGCTGCCAGAGGAGATGAATTTGCCAATTTTAAGAGAGTTAGAGATGGAAAATTCTCTGTGACAGCAGGGTCTACGAAACACTCATCTTCAGTAGATTTTGAGTGTTAGTCTTGGTAGTAAGTGATACGGTCTTAGAAATGGACTTCCCAGTAGCCACGGGAATAAAGAAATATTAATGTAGTAGAGGACAAACTGCAGCATTCCATTGTCACAGGCAAGGTGATGCAATCACCACAATAGGTGACAAGTTTGTAGAATGGCAGCCAGGGTTGCCTGTTCTGTTGAGAGATAAGGAAAATATTTAAAAGAATGCACAGTGTTCCAAAGCACAACATGGATATACAGCCAATAAAGATACTGTTTCATTTATACAAACAAATGAAATTAAGAATGAATGATCAGAAAATGGAAGACAATGTTCTAATGAAAAGTGATGATCTCTTATCAGTTTCCAGCCTCAAACCAGTTATCATACTTGGAACTCATTGGCTAAAGGAGAGATCAGATTCCAAGAAGAAAGGGCACTGCAACTGTGGGAACTGTCTGCAGTAATGATTACCTAGTTTTTTTCCAAAGGGAGTCTATGACTATTTACCCAGGTAACTCTACACTAGGGAAATGGGAAATCCAGGGATTTTTTATTTTTATTTTTTTGCCCTGATGGGCAAAGGGTCAATGTTTTAATTGATAGAAAGGGACCCAAAGTATCATCATGGCTCATAGCTGAGTTTCTCTACAAAATTTTCTCTGTGTTGAGAGGACCTACAGGGACAGGTCATATTGAATAGCTGGTCCTTCTGAAGAATGTCGAGATGCAAACATCTACCCTACTTTACTCAAGTTTGGCCAACTCTAAAGGGCCATCTTAGTTTCAGGGCTTCCTGTGGGATCAACTGAGGCCTCTGTTGTTACTGCATCACAGCTCAGCCTCTCCATCTGCCTAATCCTGCTCCCTTTACTTCCTTGAAAGTGTTTCTGGAGCATTCCTCAATAAATTTCCTACATGCAAATTTCTGTCTGGGAACCTTTTACCTGGCAGTCTTACCTATGCACCACCCAAGCACCATCCAATGAGAGGGTATGTCAGCTTCAAACACTGACCAAGCCCAGAGAGTTCCAATAGCTGCTTTTTATTCACCTCATCCGTATTCCACTTCTATGAATCTAGAATTAGCAAACTGGGAGAGTAGATGATCCATGTGGAAAAACAGAAAATAAAATATAACTATTGATTCTCTTATTTTACTCCATATACAATCAGTCTAAAGCAGACCAGAGTTGGGAGAGGGGGAAATTTTAACTTTAAATATGCATGGGTAGGTTCACTCTGAACACTTAAATTTAAATTCTTTTCTTATAATTAATTGTTGTGTTACAATTTTATTGATATATCCCTGAAATGCTTTTTATATGACACTTAAAACATTTGTCCTGTTTTGGTTATTTGTCCTACAGTTTTGCAAATACATCTGAGTTTAAAAGGAAGGAAACCATCCATCAGTTTTGTTTTGAAGCTGCTCTTGCAATATTATGACATAATTTATCCATAATTATATTAATTGTTCCACATTAACTCAGTATTGAACTTCTAAAAGTAATATTAAGTGTGTGTTTTGTGGATTTTAAACAATTATAACATGTCAAGACAGTAAAATTAATTTCTGAAGTATTAAAAATATACCCATACCTCGTGGTTCAAAGTGAATTTTAAATATGTAAAATACTGCAATGGTTTTCTCAAATAAATTAATGGTTTCGCATTACATGTATAAGGTACTAATTCTATAAATTTTATAAATGTATCTGCACATCTACTTATTTTTCTAAATGTATTATACATACGGTGTCACTTTATAATGAAGTTCTCAATTAGCTATTATGCAATACTTATGCGAGGAAGAAAAGTCACTTAATACTTTCACATGTGTTTTTGACCTGCAAAGTGGATGGATTAAGCTAAATGCCTTTAAGGTTCTTTAGAGAGTCAATGGTCGAGTCAAAAGATCCCTTCATTTAGTTGTTAATCAACCAATTAAAGACAACTTTACTTAGATAAACTTGATTTCATCTGCATGATTTCAAATAATATAATTTGCCTTATCCTTCACTTTTCAAAAGAATATAGGAGACATTGCAGATATTTATTACTAATATTTCAGTCTTCCATGGACTGCTTTGTTACTGCATAGACCGTGTATCCCAGTTGTATTTCTTATTCTTTTCTTAGGTAGTGGACAAACTTGAAACAAAGAAAAGTGCAAAAAACATTTTACACTAAGGATTTCCTACAGTTAGGAACAAAACCAATCATTGTGCCACTTTATTGGAGGAAAAATGTCCAAGCTGTGAAATGCAACACCTCTATATAGATTTAAATTTTCTTGCCAGAGTGTTGAACACCTCAATATTGGTAGTAGGAATGAAAAGACTTTCGATAGATCAACATTACATTAAAAAACAAAGTAATATAAGCCTGCCTAGCAAGCAGAGTGACAGTTTATATTCTAAAATATGTCACCCTTATATTTGAGTCTAATGTAATTTTTCTCCTACCAGTAGGATATCATAAAACTGATGATTTTAAAAGTATATTACATAAACCTAATTTCACATTTCTTTACTTCTTTTTCCTTTAGTTCTTATTCTTTCAAACTAGCAGGAGATCTTGTAACTCCTTACTGATTTTATAACTGCATAACACATTTTATAAATTACTTCGTAAAATTGCTTGTAGTCAGTCTTTGCCCTTGGTGTACATACAACTCCCTAGATATTATGTACATTAGTGTCAACAAGTGAAGACAACCACAGAATTAAATGACAGGCTCTAAGGTTAAAACTGTTCTAAACAAAACTGCCTTTCCTAACAGAAATTCATGCTTAAGTAAATTTTAAATTATTAATTTCCAATGACTTTTTTCTTATGTTTTAATTTATTTTATATTTTCGTAACTTTTATAAGAATTCTTCAGTATCATCATATTTTTCAAATGGGAAAAATATAGATAGTGTGACACAGAGAACACATTGATTTGTATGTGATTACTTTGAGGTCTTTATAAGTAGGGCCATGCAATAGCACGCTACCACACAGTCAACCACGAATCTTCTCTAGTCAGTTTCTCAGCAATGAAATTGTAACAAGAATCATTATCTAGCCATACAGTGAAGGATTTGTTTATATTAAATTTAATTATTTACTATAAAGAATATTTTCACTTTCAATATAAATCAAAAGGATAGTTGAGAGGTTTACTTTGTAGAAATCCACATAAAATAGAATACAATTAAATAAGGAATCACATAAATTAATGCTAAAAAAGTAAGTTCAAGTCAGAGGTATGATGAACATTAAGTTGCAAAAATCTTAGTGCTTAATTATATTTAGCTACACCCCTTCTTAAACACAATAGCAAAGCGAAGTTAACACATACTTCATCAAACTTTTATTACTGATTTTGAGTCTGTTATGCTATTTTCACTAGAGTAGCTTGTTGTATTCATTTGCTAGTGCTGCCATAACAAATACCACAGATTGGGTGGCATAAAAATACAAAAATTAATTTTCCCACAGTTATAGAGACTAGAAGTCCAAGATCAAAGTGCCACCAGGATTGGCTTCCCCTGAGGCCTCTGTCCTTGACTTGCAGACTGCCTTCTTGCAGTGTCCTCACTTGGCATTTTTTTCTGTTTGCCTATGCATCCGTGGTATGTCTTCCTCTTCTTACAAGGATGCCTATCATATTAGATTAGGGAACCCACCCTTATGACCTAATTTAACCTTAATTACCTCTTTAAAGTTCCTATCTCCAAATACAGTCATGTTGCAGGTTAGGACTTCTACATATGAATTTTGGGAAACACAATTCAATCCATAGAGCTTATTAAGGGCTTCTTTCAAATATCATGGAGTTTAAAGACCCTTAAAGGAGAGCCCTGTATGATGTGTTGAAACACATATATTGTCAACAGAACAACTCTAGATAATGGGGAGGTGATTGTTTGGTTATGCTTTATGTGGAGGAAAAGATCACAGTCTGTTTTACAGTAATTGGAATTTCTATCAGGCTTTCTTTTAACACCACTGTATCTTGTCAGTCTTAGAAGTATAAAGCAGACATTCCCTGCTGTGAAGAGATTAAGAAGTCTCTGTGCATGGCCACTGAATAATTTATTTGTCATGCATGTTTACACTATATTGCATAAAATGCATTACAAGATGAGTAATAAATGTGTATATGTAGTAATGCATATTTTTACATAGAGCATTATTTAAAAGATTCACAATGACCATTTCACTACTATTTTCTTGTTATTCTTCTAATAAATGACTGAATGTTAAACAGAAATTGTGCAGTAATTATGTAACATGTTTGATAAGATTTATAAACTGCCACAAAGAATGTAATAATTTTTTCACATGCTTTAATCGAGAAGCCAATGCTTCCAGGTGATAGAAATAATTGCTAGCATAATTGGGGAAATTGAATTCATTTCAGTTTTTGAAGGAATATTTCTGGGGTCTAATAAACATCTACAATAGAACACTTTTAAATAGTCACTGCTTAAATGCCTATCTAAATTAAACCCAGATCCTCATTCCACAGTAGTTGCAGATGCAGAGAATTTCCGGGTAATCTTACCCATATATTCCCATCAGTAAGTCTCTAAAATTAATTTGTGCTTATCACCAAAATCCTTTATCCCAATTGTAGCTCTGGCTGTAAGTATATAATGTAATTAAATATTACAGAGCAATGAATTCTGAATTTGAAAGAGAATCATTTCTATGAATACTGAGTTGAATGTTTTGGAAAGATAGAAAAAAGTGAATCTCTAAAACTTATTGTTAAGTTAATGCTGATACAACTTTAAAAATTTGGAAAATTCACAAAAATCCACTTATCAACTCATGGCTTCATTGTTTCTCTCTAAAGAAAAGAGCTAGTCTAATAGTATTCTATGATTGCTCAAAATAATGACAAAAGATCATAGAAATAAGAAAGTGAGAGTTGAGAAATATGTTCTACTATGAAATACAAGGTATAAAAAGATGAAGATTGCCTAAACAGGGTAGAAAAAAATTAAGTCAAAAGTATATAGACCAGATATAAAGTTTTATAGGAAGTTATAAAAATAAAATTACCAAAGAACAATAGACCTGCGTAAAACTCTGTGGAACAGCCCTTTCAATAAAAGGACTTGCTTGTATGTGCTCCATGACTTCAATTACTTGACTTTGGGTTTTTGTGGAATAAATCTAGAAAGTTATCAGTAGAGGTTTCCCAGCAATAGGTACTTACGTGAGAATAGCAACAGAAATAAATGACTGGGTTAAGATTATTAGAAGTAGATTATAAATGTAAACTATTGACAAGGCAGTAACTCACAGCTGCTTGGATACATATAGGTAATCAATACAATTCTCTGGCACTTTACATCTAAATATTATAACCTTAAACCCTACATCTGTAAGTAATATTTTGAAACAGTTACGTAGTCAGCCTAATATGAAAAACATGAATACACTGCAATTAGTATACATTAAAATAGAGCTTATATTTGAGTGACCTGAGATGTGAGGGAAGTTTTAATCACTACCATTTTAAAAACTTTGTATCGACTAGTCAGTATACAATAACTCTAGGGTAATGAATTCATGAGAAAAATTATTTTCACTTTGAACATGATAGAAAGTAGTGTGTATGCACAAGGAAAAAGGAAAATGAAAATTTTTTTGCCTTGAAGCTAAACTCATGTAATAGATAAAATTCTCATTAGACCATTTTAATTATAGAAAGATGAAAAATTATTTCTTCAACACATATTCCACAAGCTCACTTCTATGTATTGGTCCAATTTTTATTCATTATATTGTCTTCTCTAAAATAGACATTTTATATAGAGGTTTCTATTCATTGAGAAAACATCAGGAAGACAGAATTTATGTACAATTGTCTATGGATGATAATTTTCAGATGTGTTACATTTATTCTACATCTGAAACTGAGGCTGTCTCTAGCTTTATTCTTCTTATGTCAGGGTTATCAAAGCATAATTTACATACAGTAAAATTAATATTTTTAGATGTAACATTACATGTACTTTGATAAATGCACTTTGTATGTACTAATGCCCTTTGTATGTACTAATGCAGGTACTTTGATCATGCAACAATAACCATGGTAAAGAGACAGGACAGCTGAATTCTTTTTTTTTTTTTTTTTTTTTTCTTGAGAGGGAGTCTTGCTCTGGAGTGCAGTGGCGCAATCTCGGCTCACTGCAAGCTCCGCCTCCCGGGTTCACGCCATTCTCCCGTCTCAGCCTCCCGAGTAGCTAGGACTACAGGCGCCCGCCAACACGCCTGGCTAATTTTTTGTATTTTTAGTAGAGACGGGGTTTCACCGTGTTAGCCAGGATGGTCTCGATCTCCTGACCTCGTGATCCGCCCGCCTCGGCCTCCCAAAGTTCTGGGATTACAGGCTTGAGCCACCGCGCCCGGCCAAGGCAGCTGAATTCTATACGATCAAAAAGTCACATCATGCTCTTTTGCGGCCAGTTTTCTGTCCTCCAAAGCTATTTCCCTACCTGATGATTTTAGTTTTGTCCCCACAGATTTGACTTTCCAGAGTGTCAAATGAATAATAGCGTGTGTATCCTTTTATGACCTAGCATAATAAATTTGAGATTTATAATTTTGTTATGTGTAACACTACTGTGATCTTATTTATTATTATTATTCCATTACATCAATGAATTGCAGATTGATTATGCATTTACCAGTTTAGGGAAATTTGGATTGATTTCAGTTCTTGGCATTTATCAATAAGGTAATTATATATATTTACACATAAGTTTTTGTATAGACATATTTTTGGTTTTCTTTCTTGTCCGGACATGTTTTTATTATTATAAATTATAGCAGTGAGATTCTGACAGCATATTGTATCAGATATGGGTCATGTGTACATAAGACAACTGGAAACTACCAATAAAAAGGAAAAATAGAAACAATACGTGAGACTAAAATATGATTCTTTGAAAAGATTAATAAAATTGGTAGTCTAAATTGATAGATTAAAATTGATAGAAAAAATAGAGTAATGAGAAAAAAGGAGAGATAGATTGATAGAAAGAGGGCAAACACATTAATAAAATCAAGAAAGAAAGAAGATTCATCACAGTAAAACTTACAGAAATTCAAATGGTATATATGGGATAATCAAGTTCCTTTGTTAGGTGCTTCCTGCTAACAAAATAGTCAACTTAGATGCAGTTGACAAATTTCCAGAAAGACTCAAATTACTAAAACTGATTCAAGAATAAATACAAAATTTGAATGAATCTATAAGTAAAGTAATTGAATTGTAATTAAAATTAATTCTGCAAAAAGTTCAGTCCTGCCAAATATATAAACACCAAATAATACTAATTATTCATAAACTCTTTCAGAAAATAGAGGAAAAGAGAACATACTTCTAAATTCATTTTACAAGGCCAGTGTTACTCTGATAGCAAAGCCAGACAAAGATACAATAAGAGAAAGAAACAAAAAATTACAGACCAATATTTCTCACATAGATGCAAAAATCCTCAATAAATCTGAATCCAGCAGCATATTTTTTAAAAAGCCACAATCATGTGAAATTTATACTAGAAATGCAGTATTTATAAAAATTCTAAAATCAATTAATGCAATAGCATTTATAAAGTATAAGATGAAAGTCATATGATTGTCTCAATAGATGCAAAAAAAAGTTGAAAAACCCAAATCTCTCTTGTGATATCTTTTTTAACACTCAAAAAACTAAAATAGAAAAATCTTCAACCTGACAAAAGTTAAGTAGGAAAAACGTAAAGATAATATGATCCTCATTGGTGAAAGATGGAAGTCTTTTTCCCTTATCATCGGTAATAAGGCAAGAATGTACATTCTCATCACTTTAACACTGTACCAGCGGTTCTAGCAGGTATAGTCAAGAAAGGGAAATAGGAGGAATTTTGATTGGAAAGTAAAAAGTAAAAGTGCCTTTATTCCAGATTACCGGACACTTTTCATAGAAAATTCCAAGAAATACACACACACAAACACACACACACACACACACACACAGAGAGAGAGAGAGAGATACTAGAACTAGAGTTTAACAAGGTCACAGACTACAATTCATAAAAGTTAATTGTATTTTACCACAGTAGCAGTGGACAACCTGAAAATAAATAGCCTTAAAACAATACAATATTTAAAAGTAACTTTAATAAAAGAAGTTGAAAAACTATGCAATTAAAACTTCCAGACATTGCTAGGCAAATTAAAAATATAAATAAGGGGAGACAACGTCATGTTTCTGGAACTGAAGACTCAATATGATTATGACAGTAATTATCCCCAAATTGATCTATTGTCTTGTGATGGTTAATTTTAGATGTCAGTTGACTGCATTAAGGGATGCCCAGATAGCTGGTAAAGCATTATTTCTGGGTATATCTATTGATGTTTCCTGAATAGATTAACACTTTAATCAGTGGACTGAGTGGAGAAGATCTGCTCTTCCTTAGTGTGAGTGGGGACCATCCAATTGGTTGAAGGCCTGGATAGATCTAAAGGGCAGGCAAAAGACCAATTCTTCTGGAGCAGAAACATCGTTCTTCTCTTGCCCTTGGACATTATACCTCCAGGTTTTCTGATCTTTGCACTGCAATACTTGTACCATGAATGTCCCTCAACCCCCGTTCTCAGGCTGTTGGACTCTGACTCAGGGTTACACCATCAGCTTCCCTGATTCTGAGGCCTTTGGACTCAGGTTGGGCCAAGCTACTGTCTTTTCTGTTTCTCCAGCTTGCAGGTGACTTACTATGAAACTCTCAGCTTTCACACTCATGTTCCCCTAAAAAATTTCCTTTCATATATCTGCATGTTGGTTTTGTTTCTCTGGAGAACCCCGACTAATACAAGTGACAATGAAATCCATATAGAAAACCAAGCAGATATTTTTGCAGAAACTGACAATCTGATTCTAAAATATGTATAGAAAAAAGATTCTTGGAGAACAAAGCTTACACACACACACATACATGTACAAAAGTGTATGTGTTATTATAGTTCAATTAATTGCATACATGTTATTGAAAAACGTATGTTTAGTTATTTCATTTCTACTTTCTAGACAGCCAGTCAATAAAAGTGAAGTCAAATTTTAAACTAAACCTGTAACACTGTGGGATTATAATCAAAGAACACTGAAAAATAATGCAAATATATGGCTAATTTTAATAATTTTTTGATTTAATTACAATGGGAATTCTGTGAAGAGATCATTGCTTTTCCCAATGTAACCAAGAAATTATTTTCAATCAAACATACATAATTGCTCTTCAGCTTTGTCACAGCTAGCTCTTCTAAAAATTATGTCTTGATTGTATATGTGAAGAATCAGCATAAATGTATGAATCAGGAATTGAGATAAAATGTTAGATGTGATCATCACAATGAGATATATTGATATTAAAACTCTATTAAAATATGATGAATGTCAATACTCCTTGTCATGAGTAATTTCACATGAAAAGATAGCATTGCTAATTTTCTGAATAGTTGATAGCATGGATAATTGCAGTTAATGAAAAAAGGTTGCAAATTAAATCTAGATTAGAATGACCAAATATTTAGTATTTTATTTTAGGAGAACCATGTTTTCAACAAATCAATATACTCAGTTTTCAAATTGAGATTGGTATAATTAGGTAACTCTTTTTGAAATTATGTATCTCAGCCAGGGCAGTGGCTTATGCCTGTAATCCTAGCACTTTGGGAGGTCCAGGTGGGTGGATCACCTGAGGTTGGGAGTTCGAGACCAGCCTGACCAACCTGGAGAAACCCCATCTCTACTAAAGATACAAAAAATTAGCAGGGTGTGGTGGCGCATACCTGTAATTCCAGCTACTTGGGAGGCTGAGGCAGGAGAATCACTTGAGCCCAGGAGGTGGAGGTTGGGGTGAGCCAAGATCGTTCTATTGCACTCCAGCCTGGGCAACAAGAGTGAAACTCCGTATCAAAAAAAAAAAAAAAAAAAAAAAAAAATATATATATATATATATATATAAATTAAATAACAATCTCTGTAATAATCATGCCAAATAAATCTTAATACAGGGCATTTGAACCTTTAACCTATCTAATAACTAAATATTAGTAGTATTTATATTCTAAGACGACTTCTAAGGTCTTTACTAAATATCTCCCAAATCTATGAGTTAATAAGAGGCTACAAACAATTCAAGGGCTAATTTGCATGATTTGAGTATTTGTACATCTATTCCTGAATATTAAGTAAGCTCACAGAGTCCTATTATAGATAATTAGGGATCATTACTGAATCAATTCTGCTAATATTAGGGGAATTTTTTTTTTTCTTGAGACGGAGGACGGAGTCTCGCTCTGTCGCCCAGGCTGGAGTGCAGTGGTGTGATCTCGGCTCACTGCTAGCTCCGTCTCCTGGTTTCACGCCATTCTCCTGCCTCAGCTTCCCTACTAGCTGGGACTACAGGCATCTGCCACCACGCCCGGCTAATTTTTTTGTATTTTTTTAAGTAGAGTCGGGGTTTCACCGTGTTAGCCAGGATGGTCTCGATCTCCTGACCTCGTGATCCTCCCGCCTCGGCCTCCCAAAGGGCTGGGATTACAGGCGTGAGCCACCGCGCCCAGCCGGGAATTTTATTTTTATCTAAGACTCTTGTTTGGTTTAGTGACAGTAGAACTAAACATAAGATTGGGGGCAATTATTAATTATATTGTTAATGAAGAGACACCACTAGCACACTAAGAATCTGTCTGCTTCTCTTTATTTATTCTACAATTTAGTGTTTTACATTAATATTTATGTTTCTCCCTCTGTGGTCTTCCTACAGAAGCATATTTTATAGACACTCTAGACAGTATTATAAGCTGCCAGCAACTCTGAATTTTATTAGTCCTAGTCTTCCTGTTTAGGCCTAAGTTCCATACAATTCAAACATAGCAATTGGCGGTATTAATCTTGAACAAAAAGCTAGCCCTATACAAGAGACATGCTTAAAATACATTGACATTTTGTACAAACGGAAATCACAAAGTCATCACAGTTAAATAGATGAGAGTGACTTGCAAAATGTGCTGGTCTAAGAAGGTCTTCTAGAGTAGTTGCAAAAAAATAGAAAGCATATAGAATGAGCCAACTACTTAAATAATACTTAATTAAAATGACAATATCTCTGGGCTCAAAGTTATATATATGTCCTTAGTCATACATACTGTAGGAATATATTTTTATTTTATGCCTCTTTACCGTCTTTTTCAGTGAATCACAAAATATACTGTTCTTGGTCAGTTATGTCATAAAAAGAAATAGCTATTTTGTTGTTAAAAACATAAAATTTACTTTTAAAAGCATTTTTTACTGCTTTGCATTAAATAATAAGAAAAATGTTCAAACATAATTTTAAGTGAAAACATTCTATTACATTTTTATACTTAGAATTTAGATATATAAGTCAATCGAAGTCTGGCTCTATTTTTTTAAAAGCAAAAACTGTCTTACTAAGTATATGCAAAGATGTTCAGGGATGAGCTTTCAAAGGGCAGTGAGTGAGACAATAATTCAAACCCACATGGATATTTCGAGTAAAAATCTAGTTGTCATAAAATATTGATGAACAATTTAATAAAAATACAATACTTAAAATACTATACACTCATGCTGTTCAAGAAACATACCTTTTTAAATTACAATAAACAGCACCCTATAGAAAAATGTGTATGTGTATTTCATCAGAACAAAATGAGCTTAAAATCAGAAAATACTTGAAATAAAGTGGAGAGTGTCTGCCAATGATGTTTTCAAAGTTAAATCAATTGCTGAAATGGACTAATTTTTAACAGGCTAGTGCTTAGTGAGACCTCAGAGCCTGTGAACTGGCAGGTATCTACAGTTTGGGTATGGGTGGGCCAGTCAATCTTGAATCCTCTTGGCACCACTGGCTGTATGTGTAACGTTGATAAAAATTATGGCTGCATCAGTAATGGGCCTCCAGCGTGATGCACACTGCCAAAAGCAGCCTCTTCATGACCTCTGATAATTTGATTCTGCCACTGGATTCTTGGAAAAGCTGCTGAGGCAAGCATTAGATCTGCAGAAAGGGTCACCTATTTCTCATGCTCCAGACAAGATTTTAGCCTTGAGCTGAAAGTTTAAAAAGAATAATATCCCATGAATGAAGAAAAACATCAGCATTTTTCTGAAAAGTAACATGAATACAGGCCTAGTCACACAAAATTACAAGTGTGTGTTATTATTCAACCAATCTCTTGCTTAGCTAAAGTAACATCTCCGGGAAAACTATTATTTCCCACTCAAAATGAGATGAACGGATTCAATGACTAGAGATTCAATTTAATTTATAATTATGCCTTGTAATTATAGCCACATATGCTGCAACTTTCGTTATTTGTATAGTAAAGGTACATTTCATCTTGCAGCCCACCTGTATTCAACACAGAATAACTCTACTACAATTCTGTAGCTGTATTCTAAAGCGAAATAAAGTATTTTTTTAAATGAAAAAAAAAAAAGCCCTTTATACTTGCTTGAGTTTTAACAATGAATTAAATAGAAAGGGCAGCTTACCCTGAGAAATGTAGTCATCTCTGCAGGAAGCAAAGAAGGTTTTATAAAAAGTAATGCATTTTCAGTGAAGCAACTAATTATTGACATACAACTGGGTGCTTGTGCTTCCAACAGCCAATTTCATAGACTCTCTGTCAAGTAAAATCCAATTTTAAGATTTATAATACAACTAACTTTTGCCAAAAGGAAAAATATTAATGTAAGACAAAATTGGAAGGAACTTGGAGATCACTGTGTGGAATCTCCTCTTTTAACCAGTGAGAAAAGTCAAGGTCCAGAAGGGTCAAAGGAGATTCCTAAGTTTATACAGTTAATTACTATCAAAATAAGGGCTAAACCTCAAACTGTCTACTTTCAATAGAAAGTGCTCTTTAGCAAAAACAGTATTTCTGAAAAACATATTTTGATTTAAATGCCAAATATAAATAGAAAATGCAGGTATACTTAGAGCAAAAGTTTCTTTGGCAGAATCATCTAATGAGGTTATTCATTTCGATAATTCAGTCAAAAATCCCACCAATTTGATACAAATCAACAGGTCTAAATACTTTCACTCAATATTTCAACCTCTTCAAGCCTTAAATAGCTGCTCAGTCAACATATCTGTTGACACTTGTAGAACTGTAAATGGCTATGCCTAACTGGGGTTTTCTTTTAAAACTTACCACACCTTCCTAAATATTCCCTTTACTTCCTGAGATGATATAAGATTACATAATTATTGTGATTCCTGCAGCTCTGAAATTTTAACTATTTTAAGGCAGTGTTACTCATCTATAGAAATTTATTTTTCTTTGTATTATTTTAAACATTTACAAACATCTATTTTCTTGGAAAATATAAGTGTAATCCCATTCAACATTTCAAGTCCTATAGAATGCCCACTTATCTGGGTCCCTGGGACAATAGAATTGTATCCGTCAGCATTCTCCCAGACTCTGCCTTTACATCTCTCTGGGAAAACTGAGCACTTCATCTTGTATCAAGACTCGTTATGCTAATCTCTTCCCAACTGGTTTTTAAATACTTTGAGAGCAGGGTCTGTATTTTTATTTACTTATTTATGCCACCCCACCCCACCATCACCACCACGTTGTCAAACTCAAGGAGAGCTTCTTTGGTAAAATGAATGGACAAATTCTCTTTAAAAACCAGTGCAACAAACATAAAAGAACCAAAGATAAAACCACCGGTCAAATATGCAATTCTAGGGTAGTGTTGTCTTTGCTGAGAATGCTTAGGACATACATTATAAATCCTAAGTCTGATTATAATTTTGAGAAAATAATTGTATGGCTCATATATTTGTTAAGTCCTGACTTCTTATAAGAATGAAAATAAACACAATTGTAAAGTAGCCAAAAGGAAAATAGGGCCAAAACTTATCTTTCTGTAAAGGTAGCCTGAATACACAGAAGACAGAATTTAGGTCAATATGTAGTGTTCTTAGTTATCCATCTTAATAAAGAGTAAAATTAAAGTAAAAATGATTATGGCTGATTAAAGATTCTCCATAATGAGACATTTCTACACAATGTTTATAAGAAGATAAGTTGTTTAGATATTTTTGAAAGACAATTTAGCAATAGATGTCAAAACCTTAGGCATTTTTCAACCATCTAATCTCACCCCTCATTTTGTTTTGGTAAAGCTAAGAAAACAATTGATTTGCAAAGATTTAGATATTTTATGTCAATACTTTTTATATTTTAGGAAATAATTAAAAAGGATTATCTACATATCCAGCAATATGAATTTTTTAAACATATAGTAATCTGCAAAATGCAAGTATAAAAAGGTATTTAACACAACTATCTGGAAAATTGCTAATGAAATATAAAGATGTTCAAAATGCAAAGGCTGAAAAAGTGAAACAATTATAATGTTAAAAAAGTGAAGTTGTAAAGCAGTATGTTAAGTATGGTCTCACATAAGTCAAATCCAGATGCACAGATAACAAAATGCTAAGAATGCGCAATTTTGAGTGGACAAATTACAGATGAATTTTATTTACTTATTTGTAAAATATGAATTTTTTGTAATAAACATCTATTTTATTCAGCACAATATTACCTTTAATCTGTTCACATTTTGGTATGAACATAATATTTAACTCTAATTTAACTCATCTTGATGGCTACTATAAACTTTGTGTCACTGGTAGTGAAATGTTACGAAACATTAATAATAATTCCCAAGTCTTATAAGTAAATATAAATGACGGACAATGACCTTATCTAGAAAGCTAACTGTACAAAATTAAATTCAATGAATAGTCTTATATATTTTATAAATAAGTTCTCTTCAAAATTTTTCCAATATAACCCAAAAATTCACATTCATTAGGGTAACATAATAAAAAAGAATTTTCCTTTTGTTTAATCTGTATGCTAAATGCAGTTAAGATAAAAATTAAAAATTAGTAGTAATTCCCATTATTAAGTTTCCAAGTAATTAAAATTATACACTTTCAGAGAATAGTTAAATGAATAAAAAATCTCACTTATGAAATTAATTGTGGTAAAAGTTTAAAGACTGGTGAAATCACTCTAGTGTAATTTGGAAATGTATAATGACTTTGTAGAAGAAATTTTACTTAATCTAGACTAATATGACTAGGTAGGCAATTTGAGATGCTGTGTCTTAGAATGGATGGATTTCAGTGAAAGAAATCCTAGAGTAAGAAATAAGACCAAGAAGGATTGAAGTCACTTTGGAGTAAAAATTCAGAGCTTTTCTGGCCGGATCAGAGATATCACCCTCCTGAATCACAAGATAACATCTCATATCCTACATCTCCTTATCTCATGTAAGTAGAATGGGGTAAATATTGTGGACTTTGGATGATAAAATTGAGAGGTTTGCATATGTTCGTCATAAGTTCATTTTCATTATTAGTATATGCCCAGCATTATACTAAATGGACAAAGACAAAAAGATTTCTATTCTTATGTACTTTGTGTTCTAGCAGAAAGAGACACACTATAAACAGTAAATATCATATATAAGTACATTACGCATTACGTAGGAAGACAGTAAGAGTTATGCAAAGAGAAAAAACATAAAGTAGAAAGAGAAATTGTCAAAGTTGAGGGATTGTCAACGTTGAAGAAAAGAAGTGTGGTAGCAGTAGTATGCAATATTAAATAGAATAGTCATCATTTTTCTCATTGAGGAGGTGAGATTTGAGCATAGACTCAAGAAAAATATGAATTATCGATGCAGACATCTCAAGGAAGAGCACTCTGGGTAGAGAGAACCAATAAGATAAAGCCCCTAAAGTGGGGATACTGTGTTTTATGTAAGGAACTTCATAGCTAGTGTAGCTAAGGTAGATTGACGGAGGGAGAGACAGATTATGCAGAACTAGAATAGAAATAAGGATACATGAAGAGTTTTGAAAAATGAATTTATTTGGCTAAAATTTCAGTCAGTGAAAACCTTTTAGTTGCTGTTTTAAACAATGTAATAGAAAGACAAGGGCAGAAATAGTGAAACCTACTTGCAGTAACACAGTGTTAGATAATGGTAGTTTAGACCAGAGTGATAGCAGTGATGAGAATGGATGACAGTCTCAATATCTTTTGAAAGTAGACCTAAATACTGGCTAGACTTTACATGGCATGTGAGAAAAAAAGAGACGTCAGTATTGGCATCAAGGTATATGGCTTGAGCAACCGGAGAAAGGTAGTTGCCATTTTAAGATGAGGAAGACTATAGGAATGCAAATATGGTAGAAAAAGATCAAGAATTTATTCAATCATGATTTTAGGAACTTATTCATTTCTTTTAAACTACTCAATTTTTTGGTGAATAATTGTTCATCATAGCTCATGATCTTTTATATTTCTGTGGTATCAGTTTTAATGTCTCCCTTTAATTTGTAATTTTATTTATTTAAGTCTTCTCTCTTTTTTTTTTTTTTTTTTTGCTTGGTTAGTCTAGATAAAAGTTACAAGGAGGAAGTAAGGACCTCTTAATATTCAATACTCAATTAAGGCCATGAGAACATTCCTAAAAATTGTCAAAATCAACTTTTTTCACAAATCTGGAAATTAAAGTTTTGTGACAATACAAACAGCATTTATTCAATAAAACTAGCTAAATTTCCATGGGAACAGTGAGATTTGTAGTATTTTAATTTGCACCTTCCTCTTCCTAGCTCCTCAATATCCCTGAAAACCAATGGCTCTACAATTTCAACATAAATGAGCAGGCTAACAGTCACTGCAGGTGACAAAAGGATTTTGGGCTTTCCAAAAACCCTACTCCCAGAAAACTGACATTATCTGATTCATCTGGAAGTTCTCTAAAAATACCCACTCCCAGGACTTAATAAAAATTTAACCAGATCTCAACATTCACTTTAAGAAACTAGAAAAAGAGAAAATTAAATCTAAAGCATGGAAAAAGGAAGACAATTGTAAATATTAGAGGGGAGATAAATGAAAAAGATATTAGAAAAACAATAAAATCAATTATGTTAAAAATATTTCTTTGAAAAGATCGAAAACTGACAACATTTTAGCAAAACTGACAAAAAGAGACGTCTCAAATTACTAAAATCAGGAATGGAAGAGAAGACATTACTACTAACTTTATTGAAATGGGACAGATTATAAAGGAATACTATGAGCATTGCAATTCTACAAATTAGAACATCTACATAAAATGGAAAAACTCCTAGAAAGACACAAACTATCTAAACTGATGAAGAAATAGAAAGTCTGAAAAGTCTTACAATAAGTAAAGGGACTGCATTAGTAATTTCTTACAAAGAAAGGTCCAAGTTCAGATGGCTTTACTGGTGAGTGCTACCAAATGTGTAAAGCTTGATTAATACCCTTCAGAAAATCTTCCAGAAACTAGAAAAGGAAGGAACACTCCAAACTCATTTTATGAGGCCAGTATTACTCTGATACCAAAATCAGACAAAGACAACACAAGAAATCTACAGAGTAATATCCCTTTTCAACATAGATGCAAAATTCTCAACAAAACACAGTTGACCCGTGAACAACATGAGTTTGAACTAGATGGGTCCACTTATACACAAATTTTCTTCAGGCTTCACTACACTTGACACAGCAAGACCAAACTCTCCTCCTCTTCTTCCACAGTTCATGCAACCAGAAGAAACAAGAACAAAGACCTTATGATAATTTACTTCCACTCAACAAATATTAAATATATTTTCTCTCCCCTACAGTTTTCGTAATAACATTTTGTTTTCTCTATTGTGTATTTTAAGAATACCATATATAATACACATAACATAAAATATGTGTTAATCAACTATGTTATTGGTGAGGCTTTTGGTTAACAGTAGGCTATTAGTAGTTAGATTATATGGAGTCCAAAGTTACATGAGGATTTTCGACTGCACAGGGGTCAGCACCCCTAACCTCTACATTGTTCAAGGTTCAACTGAACCAACAAATAGAATCCAGCAATATATGAAGATGATTATATGGCACAACCAAATGGATTATTCTAGGAATGCAAGGTTGATTAAACAAAAGAAAATTAAGGTACCATATTGTATTAATAAAGTATAAAAAAAAGTGATTATATTAATACATGGGGAAAAAGCATTTGATAAAATTCAACACACTTTTATTTAAAAAATACTCAACAATCTGTCATGAAACAATAAATTCCTCAACCTGATAAAAGTGATCTATAGAAAAGCCCAAGATTAACATTATAATTAATGGTGAAAGACTAAAAAGGCTCCTACTTAATATCAGGAACAAGACAAGGATATCCAATCTTATCACTTCCACCCAATGACATACTGCAGGTTCTAGCCAGGCCAACATGCAGAAAAAAAAAAACAAAAATCTACATTAAAAAGGAAGGAATAAAGACATCATTATTCACAGAAAATATGATCTTATAAATAATATAAGATCCTAGGAAATCCATAAAAAATATAACTATTAGAACCAGTATGTAAGTTCTGCAAAGTTATATAATACTAGATCTATATAAAAAAAGTCAGTTGTACTTCTATGCACTAGCAATGAACAATCAAAAAACAAAAATAAGGAAAAAAGTTCATTTATACTAGTGCCCAAAAGATTAAAATACATAAAAAGAAAATAAATGCATTGAAGACCTAAGTGAATGAAAAGATATTCCAATTTCATAGATCAGATGACAATATCGTTATGCTACTAATACTGCCCAAATTGATCTCTATATAAAGTATAATGTTTATCAAAATCCCAACTTGCCTCTGTGTAGAAATTGATAAGCTGCTACCAAATTCATATAGAAATGTAAGTGATCCAGAACAGCCAAAACAAACTTGCAAAGGAGGAACACATCTAGAGCATTCACACTTCCTGATTTTAAAACTTACTACAAAGGTACAATAATCAAGACAGTGTGGTACTGCAATAGGGCTATACATATAGATTAAGGAAAAGAATTTACAGTCCAAAAAACAACCCTTATTATTTTGTCATTTATTTTTTGTCAAGGGTGTCAAAATAATTTATGTGTGATAGAATAGCCTTTTCAACAAATGTTACTAGGATAACTAGATATACAAATGAAAAAAAAATGAAGTTTGACCTCTGTCTCACTACAATACACAAAATTAAATGAAAATGCTTCAAAGGCCTATATGTAAGATATAAAACTAAAAATCTTAGAAGAATACATAAGTGTAAATTGTGACCTTGGATTTGGCAATGGTTTCTTAGATGTGACACCAAAATCACAAGTAATTAAATTTAAAAAGTAGATAAATTGAATTCAATTGAAAATAAAAATATTTGTAGTTCCATGGACATTATCAAAAGCACAAAGCAAAACACACAAAGAACTGTATAAAATATTTGTAAATTATACATCCAATAGCTAACAAGTACCCAAAATACATAACAAGTCTTACAAATCAGCCATAAAAAAGGTAAGTTTCTTAATTAAAAATGGGCAAGGAATTTGAATAGCCATGTCTCTAAAAAAAAAATTCAAGTGACTAAAAACCAGATGGAAAGATAACTGACATCATTTATTTAGAAAATGTAAATTTAAAGGACAATAAATTATAATTTTGCACCCAGTAGTATGGATAAGATAAAGATGAGACTGTAGCAAATATTTTCGAGGTTGTGTAGAAATTAACACCATCATACATGGCTGGCAGGAATGTCAAATGATGTGGCCACCTTAGAAAACAGTTTGGCACTTCGTCAAAAAATTAAACACAGAATTGTCATATAACCTTTCAATTCCACTCCTAGGTTGTATGCTTAAGAGAACTAAAAACATTCACATAAAAAATTGTATGTGGATATTCATATCAACATTATTTATACTTGTCAAACACTGAAATAACCCAGATACCTATCAATTCAGTTTTTATCTGTTCATGTTACTCAGCAGCAATATGAAAAATAGAAAATAGAATTCAAGCTTTATTTTTGTAAAATTAAGGTCTGCCAAGTTTACTGAGGAGTTGTCTGTGGGAAAGTTGGGAAACAGAATATATTTCTTATGTTGAATCAGCGAGAGTAGGGTTCATAAAGTGCCAATAGAAATGCACTTTTTTAAGGGAAGGAGCATAGACTGAGAGACTTCAGCAATGGTGTGAGAGAGAATGTGAAATGGCAGAAGCTACTGAAACCCAATTTATTTCACAGGACCAGTGATAGTGAGATTTCACTAAACATCACACATATAAGTCATATTTGCAAGAAGCAGCTTGCTTTTGTGGCTTCTGACAAAAAAGAGGTCCTTTGATTTGTGAAAATGAATCTATTATGCAAGATGTAATGGACCATCAGTAGCACAGAGAAATATTATGTAAGTAAGTTGAACAGATAAACCAAATTTTTTCAATAATGAATAATTAAAAAGAACTGACCCAGCATTTCCATAAAGATAGTAAAAGAAGATAAAAAATAAAAATATGCTTACTAGCAAAAGACAATAACCAGAAACATATTGTCATTTTTTAGGTAAGAAGTGAAACAAAGTTTCCCCCATTAATTAAAAATTGGTTAGTGAAACAATAATCTCTCTGGAAGAGGGTCAAGAAATTTAAATGCAGAAATTTAGAGAAGTGGTTGGAAGATACCATGAGGGGAAAAAATAAAAGATGGCATAATCCAGGAAAATTGTATCCTCCTGCACCCCCCACTCCCGCCGAATTACAGAAATAAATACAAAATTGATAGCAGCCCAAGGGCAAATCGACTCTGTGGCAAAGTAATACATAGCATATTAAAT
The DNA here is from genome assembly GCF_028878055.3 of Symphalangus syndactylus. NCBI lineage: Eukaryota > Metazoa > Chordata > Mammalia > Primates > Hylobatidae > Symphalangus > Symphalangus syndactylus. The sequence goes on from NC_072428.2 coordinate 108,871,227, forward strand.
AAAAATAGTAAGTACAATGAATCAGAAACAGAGCTGTGAAAAACCAGAAGAAAAAAGGAGCAAAACAGGAAGCTTTTTGGTGTGATGGAACTGCTTTGTATGGTATTATGATAGTGGATGCACAGTTCTATGCATCTGTCAAAACAAAAATATAAACTGCAAAAGTAAATTTTACTATCAACAGTTTTGAAAAATCAACCACAATGTTAAGGAAATCCAAGATGAAATATAGACTGTAACAACTGTATTGGAATATTAAAGGTGTTGGATCTGATAATGAAGGCACTAAAAAAACTTTGTAAAACTGTGTTTTGACTATATAATCTAAGACTAAAATCAAAAATAACTGTAAACAAACACTGCACTCCAGTTGGTAAATTTATGTCTCACAAGGGTATTGATTTGCAATTCTGCAACTACTTCACCTGTATTCTAGCTTTGGACATAAATATAAATGTATTATAGATAATGAAAGCCAGGTGTCTGTCTGAGAAATAAAGAGAGGTTAATGCTACAGTGAACTCTGTGTTGCTGGACTGGAATCAGAGAGTGTGAACTCATATTTCTGTTAATATATTCCAGGTAGAGAGCTAAATATTAAGTATAGATACATGTGTATAAATGGATTAGTATGTCTATATATATATATGTCCTAATTCTCTCAGCTAACAGGGCCTCAAAACTGACACCTCCATAGCAAGCGGCACACCTGGCAACTGAATCTTAATTTCAAAACATCCTTCTCCAACCAAAGAAGCTAGGGCTTTTTGAAGAAATACCTGCATCTAGACTTGGTGCAAAAAAAAAAAGAAGTGTAAAATGAGTCTTAGAGCATTTTGTGTTGCCAGAAAGAAAAAGGAGGAATAAACAAACCAAACGAAAACAAAAAACCTAGAAGGCTTATGAAAAGAATACAGGAATGAACCATAAATAGCTTCAGTCATCAAAGTCAGAAGAATTTGTGCAACAAAATAAAAACTGAGACTATTGATTGAAATATCCTAAATAAAATGAATACTTAGTTTATAGTGATATAATGATTGAATGAATAAATTCACGGGAGGAGGGAACATTGTACATTACAGAATGATTCCAATTAATAAGTACAGAAGGAATAAGGAAAACAGGAAATAACTATTAGAATATTACCATAATATTTATCGCAGGCAATATTCACTGAGGAATGCTAGAATTAGTGGTAGATTCCTTAAAGTGAAACAGGATATATGCATAGCCTCAAAATATCTTTGCCCAAATAGTGATTATTTATGGTAGTGGTTTTAATATATATCCGTAAATAATTGAATAATCCTCTCTCCAGGAATTGGAACTTAATTCTTTCCACGAGAGTTTTAACAGCTGCGCTGCTTTGGGAGAATTTGGCTTCAACATTTCTTCTAGGGCAACTCTGAATACAGCAGATGTGAAGTTATCATCTGTTTCCAGCTCGCACCCTCATGCTGAGATGACCCACTCACGAAACAACCTGAAGCCTTTTCTCCCAGTTTCAAAGAAAGAAAGAGACCTACCATTTGAGCATAGCGGTGAACTGAAGGAGAGTGCAATGACAGTAAATGATTGGTTGAGAGGGAGGGCTACCTGCTTATTTTGTATTTTTGTGATCTTTTGTCTTTCTAGTGTTTTATTTCAGATGTATCATGTTAATCTTAGAATAAATAGATTTTTTGTTGTTCTCACTCGAATACATGGCTTGGTGTTTCTGATAAAACACAGCCTATGTTGAGCTGTTTTGGCCACAGCCCAAGTTCTGGCTCTATGGGCACCTAGTGTCCCATGGTTGGTTGCTCCATCAGTTCCAGGTACTGATAGCCACTTTGCTATTCTCCTGGAAAAGAGAATCATGCAAAGATCAAGAACAAGGTTTGGGGAAGAGAAGACTTAATAAAATAATTAAAGTGGTAGAACTATTTGTATACATTGAGTCTCTACCCTGAGTATAGAGGATGTATGTAGTAGTCTGTTCTCATACTGCCAATAAAGACACACCTGAGACTGGATAACCTATAAAGGAAAAAGTTTTAATTGACTCACAGTTCAGGATGGCTGGGGAGGCCTCAGGAAGCTTACAATCATGGCAGAAGGGGAAGCAAACACGTCCTTCTTCACATGGCTGCAGCAAGGAGAAGTGCTGAGCCAAAGGGGTAAAAGCCACTTACTAAACCATCAGATCTTACAAGAACTCACTCACTATCAGGAGAATAGCAGCATGGGGGTAACTGCCCTCATGACTGAATTACCTCCCACTGGGTCCCTCTCATGACATGTGTGGATTATAGGAACTACAATTCAAGACATTTAGGTGAGGAAACAGCCAAACCATATCAATGTACCCCCTCTCTACATATACTTTAAAAAAGACAAGCTCAATTCTTAAAGTACGTTTTATGATTAATTAAAAAGAAATAATAAAATAGAAAATGAAAAGCTCACACTTCCACATAATCAGTATTATTTCATAAAATATTTTGGAATAGAGGATATAAAAATAGCAGAATATGTGGCAAAGAAATAGACCTAAAAGGAACAAAATTGTATCTTAAAAAATGGATACATAAAAATTAATGAATTAAGTATAAGGTATAGCATTAAAAAAAGCACAACAAACAAAAACAAAGGCTGAAGAAAATGATACAAATGAAACAGAGACCAATGAATGGCACAATAGAAAGTCAATAAATCTCATAGGAGGAATCAAATGAAATGCTAAGTAGCTTACTTACTCTCATTCATACATATAAAGGCTAAAAATTTAAATATCGGAGAAGTGAAATCAGCAGCACATTTAACTTACATATCATAACCAAATTCTTCATTCCCTCCCTCACCTCAGCAACCACCACCAAGGAATGCAATTGATACTGAATATAAAGGCTTTGGACAACTGTAAAGAAAAATGGAAAACAATATGGGTATGTCATATTTTATATCATACTCCTAGATGTAAGAAGCAAAACCAAAGAAAAGTACTAGAGGAAAATGTGAGAGTTATTCTATATATTTAGAGAGGAAAATTCAGTTTTTAAAAAATAAACATTTTATTTTAGAGTAGGGTTATGGGTTAGAGTATGTCCCCCAAGACAATATGTTGAAGCCCTAATTTTTCAAACCTCAGAATATGACTTTATGTGGAAATAGAGTTATTGCAGATGTACTATAATTAGTTAAGGCGGTGCCATTGGGGTGGGTCCTAACCCAATGTGACTGGTGTCCTTTTAAGAGGAAAATTTGGACACGCTCTTACAGAAGAAGATGATGGTAAGACACACTGGGATAAAATGGCCATGGAACAGATGGAGGCAGAGATTGGGGTTATGCTGGGACAAAACAAGTTCTGCTAGAAACTGGAAGAGGCAAAGAAGGATCTTCGCCAAAGAATTCAGAGGAAGTACAGCACTACCAGCATTTTGCTTCTGGACCTCTGGCCTCCAGAACTATGAGAATAAGTTTCTATTATTTTCTGTTATTTTAAGCCACAAAGTCTGTGGTTCTTTGTTCTGGCAGCCCTAATAACTAATACAAATATATTTACATTTAAAGAAATGCAGGGAAGGAAGTGTAGGATTTTCATGTACTCCACACTCAGTTTCCCATATTGTTAACAATTTACACTCGTATGGGACACATGTCACAGTTACTAGCTAGGATCCATACTTTATTCAGATTTCACGGTTTTTACCATAAGTATCCTTTGTGTATTTGTAGATCTCATCTAGAATACCTCATTACATTTAGTCATCATGTCATTTTAAGATACTGTAGATTGTGATAGGTTTTCAGGTTTTCCTTGTTTTTGATGACCTTGACAGTTTTAAGGACTACCAGCCAAATATTTTTTTAGAATATTTTTCATTTGATTTTGCCTATTTTTTTCTTATATTAGACTGTGATATAGGTTTGGAAGAGGAAGATTAGAGGTAAGATGCCATTCTTGTCAAATCATGCCAAGAGTTTGTACTATAAACATTATCTGTCACTGTTGAGATTAAACCTTGGTCACTTGGCTGAAGTAGTTTGTCAGTTCTCTCCATTGTGAAATTACTCTTTCTGTTTCCCTTTTCCACACTGTACTATTTAAAAGGAAGTCACTATACATAGTCGTCTGTTAAGAAGTAAGGAGTTAGGCTCAACTTCTTTGAGGGAAGATTTGCTACCAAAACTATTTGGAATTACCTTACACAGGAGAAGCAGATTTATTCATAATTGTTCAAAATTGGACACATTCAAGATAGCCTTCCATAGATGAATGGATAAACTGTTACAGCCATACAATGGAATATTATTCAACTATATAAAGAAATAAGCTATCATGCCACAAAAAGACATAGTGAATCCTTAAACACATATTATCAAATGAGAGAAACCAGTCTAAAAAGAGTAGATACTGTATGATTCTAATTACATGACATTCTTGAACTGGAAAACTGCAGAGGCAGTAAAAAGATTAGTGGTTTTCAAGGGTTAAGGGGCATGGAGGAAGGAATGAACATATAGAGCCCAGAGAGTGGTAAAGGTGGTGAAATTATGCTGTAGGATACTGAGTAGACCGTGCATGTAATTGTGGATACATGACGTTATTGTCAAAACCTATAGAACGATACTGTACAAAGAGCAAACCCTAATGTAAACTATGGCTTTACTTAATAATAATATTGGTTCATCAATTGTAACAAATGTACCACATCAGTGTAAGATGTTAATAATAAGGAAAGTTGTATGTTGTGGTTGGGGAGAAAGAAAAGAAGTATACAGGTACTCTCTGAATGTTCTGCTAAAATTTCTTGTAAAACAATAAAAAATAATAAATATCAAAAAAATAAAAATATAACAATTTTTAAATTATCTATATTACCTATATTCCATGTCTATGTATATTTATATTTTCTCTCTGTGTGTGTATATATGTATAGATACAAAGAGCTACCGATTTGTAAGCCTTGAAAATCTTAAAGAATTAAGATATTTCACTTGCTTCCAAAATTATTTTTTAATGACTTTAAGTGTTAGTGAATTCTGAATACTAGTATTTGGTATGTTTGCTTACTGTTTGAACTATAACTCCCTAGATGTAATTTTGTTACATGCATTGGCCTAATTATTATGAAGCAAGTTTAATTTGAACCAAAACTGTTTTTGGACACATATGCTAGATCCATTATTCATATCTCTAGTGACACTATATAAGAGTAAATGGAATTATTTCTATACCACGAGTTGGAGACGCCAAAACTTACGGCTCCTTACAAATTCATTCATGAGCCTAGAAATCATACTACAGTCTTAATTTTTCTCCCATTGTCAACATTTATTTGGAATTTTGTGGTGATTACATTCATCATTAATTATCATATTCTACATATTTACCATCAAAGTTTAATCTAAGCTCAGTTGGGTCAGGGGCCATGTGTTTTCCCTGTTTCCAGTCAACTCTAATCTCAGTGTTTGGAACCCAAATACACAAGTGATTTGTTCATTAGCAATGTGCTTATTTTCTCAATTTTTGGTTTCATCACAACGCCATAGGTATAAAATAAAATTAGTTAAAATCACAAAAATGGTAGATTTTAAGTGGCCACTCCATTAAAAATGAGAAGTATGTGAGGTAATGAATATATTAATTAGTTTGATCTAGCCATTCCACTGCAATGTATATATATTTTAAAATATGTATATGATAAATATATACAATTTTTATTTGTCAACTTATTATTTGAAAGATATAAAATTCAATTGCCAATTACCTAACTTATTGTACTAAAACTGATTTTATTTACAAAGAAGACATCAAAACTACATGAACCAACAATTTTCATTAACATTCATGGATTCACTCTGGTCAAACACTGATTGAGTCTATAATTGGTACTTTTTTTAGAATTTTATATTTATATATTTAAAATATATATTTATAATATATAATACATATAAATATATATTATATATAATTTATATCATATATATTTATATATGATATATAAATAAAAATATATAAATTTATGCATATTTATATATTTATATTTTTTATAATTGGTACTTTTACTTTTTTAGAAAGATGTTTCCTATATTTTGTTAATAGGATAAGGTAAAACTCATACACCAAATGAAGGAATAAATTCATTTCTTCAACTTTTAAACATTCATTAAGTGCTCTCACTCAGTGAAAAGAACTGTGTTGAGTCCTGTGACTCCATTAGTGGTGAGGAGTTTTCTAATCCTGAAACAGTCAAGAGAATTGTGCTGATAATAAATGATATAGTAGCCCTAAAAACAAGGTGTTATTGAAAACCTATACTTGTGGTACATTTAGAGAACTAAAACAGTCTGAAAAAGTTGGATCAGTATGTGTATGTTTGTGTGTGTTATGATTGTGGGGTGTTCATTGTGTGCATGTGTGTGTGTGTGTGTGTGTGTGTGTGTGATTATATAGAGCAAATGTCAAGAGATGAGGCTGAGGTGCAAAGGTGATCATGATCAAGACCTTGGTATTTCTCAATGGTAGCACTATTGGCTTTTCAAGCCAATAATTCTTCATTTTATGGTATTGTTCTATGCATAACAG